>NC_056731.1:547789025-548041525 GCF_019279795.1 Protopterus annectens
AAAGTTCAGGACTAAGCTAATGGCTTAGGCACTGTCCTTGGGGCTGTCACTTATAACTTCACCGATTGTTTCAGAGACCTATTCCTTTGAGTCATTAGTTCTGAGCCCCACCTCAAGGCCCTCCACCTTCTCAGCTTCCAGAGTCCATCCTCCATCTCCAAAGATCATGTCTGGCAGTAGGGCAGTGTCTTAAGATCCGACGGAACTTGAATCTGCTTTCCAGGTTTTAGGGAGGAGTTTTGCATCTCCAAAAAGAAAGGAAGTTAAGTTCCCCTCAGAGTTTGCTCTTCCCCATGACTCCCACTCCATTCTGCTTTCTTGCCATCTGATGTCATTCAGTTAGACTGGAAACAAACAACCACAGTCCCCAGCCGAAACCAGGAAACACAACACATGAATTCTCCTCAATAAAATGAAATAAACCAAATGGGAGCACAGCTGCAGCTACAATTCTTTATTCCACATCACATTCTGGTACCTCGGCTCCAACAGCCTTCAGTGGAAAAATGGCTACTGAATGTAATGAGGTTATTCCTTTGAAGGCTGTTGTAGCCGAAGTACCAAAATGTGATGTGGAATAAAGAATTGTAGCTGCAGCTGTGTTCCCATTTAGTTTATTTCATTTTATTGAGGAGAATTCCTGAGTCATTCAGTTAGAGTTAGCCCTTCAACTTCCAAACCTCATCTCAAAAGCAGGCAAAGTCCTTATTGGAGTCAGATGGCACCTGGCTTGATGTACCAGAAAGGAGGGCATTGACTCCTTGTCAGAGTCTCCTGACATTGGATACCAGCTCTGAGGTCAGAAAGGGATTCCCTCAGTTCCCTCCTGAAGATGCCTCATTTGGAGAGGTTTTAGAGCTTATGCAGCAGGAGGAGTCCTGTCAACCCCTCAATCTCAAGATGAGGTGTTACTTATTAAAGCTTTTGGCTCAGCCCCATTTACTTCTTGGGTTGGTACCTACTGCTGATAAGTTGATTGACTTAGCAGTTAGAAGGTCATGGCAGGAACCTGATACCTGTGAAGGTGGTCCCTTGGAAACATGATAAAATACTTTGTACCCCGCCCCCCCAAAGACGGTCAGCACTGGGAAGAGTACTCTGCAGTAGATTGTGGTGACAGCTACCAAGCAAGAGAGCTGTCCATTGATTCAACTTCTAGTCATGCTCCCAACAAAGAGTCTAGAATGATAGATTGCAAAGTGGTTGTAAGCTCTGGGCGTCTTGTCTTCAGAGCTCTGAACTATACCACACGTATGAATTAATTTCAGCGAATTTTGACTCAGCAAGCCTCAACTACTCTGAAAGCTCCCCTGATTTCTGAGTCGAGGAAATAACTGGGAGCATCCTCCTTGACTACCATATCCAGTATCACCTACCTGTTTGTGCACCTCTTGCATAATACTGCGGTTAGAGTAGCTAGGACAGCCAGAATGGGCGTAATGATGAGATGACAGGCATTGCAGTGCCTTTGCAACTTTGTGGACTATTTCAAAGCATCCATCACCAACATCCCTTTTGATAGGTCTTTATTGATGCCCTGACAGAAGTCAGTGTTGCAGTATTCCAAGCAGATGTTTTACCCTCTGATGTCTGGTAAGGGGTACCATAGCCTAAAAGCCTCCATTAGACATATGTCCAGTGTATGACCTCAAGTCAGTGAGCTTAAGAGTACATAAGTAGATGTATGCACATAAATCCTTTTGCCACCAGCACAAACACAGGTCTTGCACCTGTCAGTCTGATCTTTGTGTGTTCGTTTATACCGTAAGCCTTCACTGGTTCATGTAAATGCCCCATAGGGGAAGCTTCCTTTTCTTATTTACTCTCTTGATTTGTGATTTTTTTAGATGTCAGCTAGGAGTGGAAAGTGTGCGTAGGCTAGGCAGATACCCTACAAAGACTTCCATTAAGAGTTTCTTTACTGTTTAGGAGCATAGCAAGATTACCAAAATTGTTCCATCTGTCAGTACTTGTTACTCAAGACTAAGTTCACTTTTGTCATCTTTGAATACTTTCTTAGAAAAGCAGAGACTTACGAGATTAGCTTAAACCACAGTAGTGGATCCCTCTACACCTGATGTACTGTCTGTTCTAAAGAAAAAACTCATGAGACTTAGGCCAGAAGTTGTCTGCCCAGTTGGAGTTGGACATGCCCACTGAGGTTAAACAACCTGTGGTACAGCCAGCACTTCCTTAGACACAGTATCTTCCCACATCTAGATGACTGACTCCTAGCTGCCCCCTCAATGGAGTCTTTTATGTAGGCCAGAGATTACTTGCTGAGGCTGTTCCGGTCATTCAGTGTCTCAGTAAATCTGCAAAAGTCAAAGCAGTTCAGAAGATCACATTTATAGGATGTCTGGATACTGCACTGTCCTTGGTGTCCATCCCAACAGAAATAATTCAAACCTTGAAGACAGCAATACAAAACTGCTTCACGACCCTTCTCCATAGGTTCATAGGTTCATACTAGGCTATCTGCCCTAGGGCATTTGTAAGCCTAGCCAGAGTATGTTTGGCTTTCGCCACCCATTTTAAATTAATTTTGCTATGCCCTTTTTCGAGGTTAGTATACTGTGCCTCTGTCTAACAGTGACAGAAGTGATACCCGGGGTAAACCTACGATCTCCCATCCACTCATCAAGATTCCTCTTGAAAAGAGTAATTGAGGGACTCTGCCTAACCTGGACTGGGATTTTATTCCAGAGTGAAGGGAGCCTCTGGGTTATGAATCTGTCCCTCCAGCATGTCCTATTTATTTCAGTGCTGAGGTTCAAGTCTCTCGAGCGTGTAGCTCGATGGGATTTGGATTTTTTGAGGTGCAGCATGTCTCTTAATTCCGGGTTGGACATGGCCTTATACGTCAGGCACAGGTCACCTCTGAGCAGGCGGTATGCCACTGAGTAGAGCTAGAGTTTCTTTAACCGGGCAGCATATGGCATCTGTTTGAGCCCTTTGATCCTCTCGGTGAGGTACTTTTGGGGTCTTTCCAGTTGCTGCAGGTGTTTGGTAAGGTACATCCCAAAGGGCATTGTACTCAATTATGGGCCTGATGAGGGATGAGTAAAGAGGCACGATGACCTCCCTAATCTAGATGTGAATCCCTTCATGATTAGGTGGGCTATATAAAATGTTTTTCTAACCACTTTGGCCACGTGGTTGTCAAATGAGAGATTGCTATCAACTTGGGTCCCCAGGTCCCTAATTACTTCTTCTGTACTTAATGGATTACCACCTATGTGGTAATTTGTGGGCACTTTGTTTTTGCCAAAGGGGATGACTATACACTTTTTGGCGTTTAGCTTGAAGCCATGGCTCTGGCACCAGTTGTCTGTTTCTACGAGGCCTTTTTGGAGGATGCTTGTGTCGGCTGGAGAGTCGATTATGGCGCCCAGTTTGCAGTCATCTGCGAACTTGGTCAGCCACAGTCCTTCCGTGTTGGCCTGTACCTCCGAGAAATATATACCAAACAAGAGAGGTCCCAGGACTGAGCCTTGTGGGACGCCACTTGTAACTGGTTTGGAGTCTGACATGGCTCCAGCAATTCTAACCATGTGGGTTCTGTCCTTGAGCCAGTTTGCAACCCATCTAGTGACATAGGGGTTTATATTTAAGCTAGTGAGCTTATCTATAATGCCCGAGTGGGGTATTGTATCGAAGGCTTTTGTGAGGTCCAGATAGGCTGTGTGGACCACCTTCCTTCGTCAATGGCCTTGGTGACTGTTTCAAAGAAGTCAACCAGGTTTAAGAGGCAGGATCTGCCCTTAACAAAGCCAAACTGGGTAGGATCCAGTGTCTGTAGGTCCCCAATATCTTTATTTATGAGGTCCATGATGATCCTTTCCATAGCTTTGCAGACCAAGCTAGTCAGGCTTATGGGGCGATAGTTTCCAGGGTCCGTTGAGGCACCACCTTTGTAGAGAGGGACCACTGTTGCTGCACGCCACTCTTTGGGTACATATCCTCTAGTAAGGCTGAGATTGAACAGTAGTTTTATGTTTGGGTTTAGCTCTTCTTGGAGTTCATGTAGGACGCAGCCTGGGACACCGTCTGGTCCCATTGATGCTGTGTTTTTTGCTTTGGAGAGGGTGGCTCCCACCTGAGCATCTGAGATGTCAGGGGGGCAGCACTCTGCTGGGATAGATATTTGCCCTTTTGGTGGGGGGGGGGGAGTTTGCGCTGAACCTGTCAGCTAGGATGTTGGCAGTGTCTGTGGGATCAGTGTATTTTTTGTCATTTTGGACTAATTCATACTGCTTTCTTAGTTCCTGGAGTATTGGGACTGATGCCATTGTCAATTCCAGTGGTACACTTTGCTCATTTTCATATGAAGATTTTACAGTGACTTCACTTGCAGTGGTCATAACGTCTGCATCCTCTCTCCAAGTCAGTTATTATAACTGACTTGTACAAAGTAAAAATGTGGTGTCGGCTACACTCCCTGATGATCCACTCTAGCAGACCCTTTCTTCCACCTTCCCCAATAGCAGCCGTGACTATGGATGCTTCCTCCCTAGGGTGAAGGGAGTTTTACAGTGGAAGGATGGTTCTGGTCCAAGGTCTGTGGATGGACAACTAGGCCAACAGTCACATAAATGTCCTGAAGTTGAGGGCAGTCCTCCTTGTGTTGCAAGAATTGCAGGTAACCTTCCTCATGGAGTGGATGACATGACTGTCTTTTGGTACATCAACAAACGAGGAGTAAGATCCTACCCTTTTATGTCCAGAAGCAGTGAAGGGTTGGCAATGAGTGATGACCTCACACTACTTTCTGATTGCAGCACACATCCCAGAAGTTCTCATTTGCCTGGTGGGCAGGTTCAGCAGATCCCTTTTCATGCCTCACAAGTCTTCCTTCAGTCCAGCAACAGCCAACTAAATTTTCAAATGCCAGGGCACTCCCTGCTGTGGCCTTTTTGGCTTCCCTTGCAACACCAAGTGCAGCAGCTGCTTTGCCATGATCCCTTCCTAGGGTGAGTCATGGATGGATGCTCCTTCCCCAGAAGTGGCTTCCTGGACATGTACTTCCATTTCACTGTTGCAGTATGCATTATGTTAGGGATCCCCTGCCATGTTCGGCCTGATGTCCAGCCAGTATATCAATGCCTTTAGATTGCTTTAATGTATGCTGTACTTCACACGTATGCTCCTTGTTTAGCACAGGGCATAAAGGTGACATCAGGACTTAACATCCTTAGAACTTCTTTGCCAAAAGTCTGAACGCCGTCCTTTGATCTCCAGTCTGAATGCCTGTTCTGTTGCCCCAAGGTTATTCACCAAATGCCTCGCTCCTGTGATTGTTTTTTGCAGGATTCAGGAGATTCAAGTATCTCCTTACTTGGACAACCTTCTGTTTCAGGCATCCTCTCCAGAGATCCTGCTGCAAAATCTTCATTTTGCCATTTCCCTTTTGCAAAGCCTGGGGTTCACAGTAAACTTCAGAAAGTCTTGTCCTTCTCAAGACCATGTTTTTCTGGGGTGCAGGAGCCAGACCGTGCCTATGCTGGCATCGCTGCCTCCTCCCAAGGCCTTGACACTCATTTTCTTCTTTCAAACTCTTCTTCCTCTGGCCTCTATTACAGCCAGGAGTTTTGGAGAGCTCTGGGATTCTTGGCATCCACCATCCCTATGCTCCCTCTGGCCAAACTTCACATGAGAAAGTTTCAGTGGTTTCTGAAGTCAGTTTGGCTTCAACACACGCATCCCCTAAAATTTCTACCTTCCCTCAAGAAGGAACTTCACTAATGGATCCAGCAGTTATCTCTGAATCCAGGGCTTTTTTTTCATCCCCCTCTTCCCTCTGAAGAGCTGTTCGCAGACAACTCAGACATGAGATGGGGAGCAGCTTTTGGTTCCCTACAGGTGCAGAGGATGAGGACGCCTCTTTGACAGAAAGAGCACATCAATATCAAGGACTTGAAAGCTTTTCTGCTGGTGCCTCAAGCTTTTCGTCCTCTTTTCTCCCCACGATCTCTCAAGGTATTTACAGACAGTACCACAGTGATGTGGTATGTAAACAAATGTGGGGGGGACGACGACGAGATCTTACCTTTTTTGCCAGTTGGCACTTCTAGTGTGAGATCTTGCTGTCCAGTATCAAGTGACTCTTCAGTAAGTTTACATTCCTCAGGTCAAAACATTGTGGCAGACAATCAGAGCAGGTCCTTAACTCACTGCCATGAATGGATACTTCAGAGGGACTTGTTTCTGGATATTGTCCAGCAGTGGGGTACTCTTCAAGTAGATCTTTTTGCTTGTCCTCCAAACATACAACTTCCTTTATTTTGTGATGCACTCCCTATCTTTTTCTTGGAAGGAGATGAATGTTCATCGTGTTACACTGCTGCAGTCATTACACTTGGGTTATCTGCCATCAGGCGGTCCCGCAGTTGGCCAGAGTTCCAAAGTCGTTGTCCGGCGTCGGTTGCTGTCGCTTCTTCCCTGACGTCAGAGCGCCAGGGGTATATAAGATGCAGCCGACGCCATTTTCTTCAGTCTTTCTTGCTGCGTAGTGCCCGAAGCAGAAGCAGTTCGCAAGTGCCGGTCGGCCGACTCCTGAGATTTTCAATTCGAATTTCAGACCGAAGTCTTCTATAAAGCTAAGTACCCCGTTGGGGAAACTTTTTCTTGCCTCAGACCGATGTCAGTAAAAGTTAATAATTGCATTTCTTGTGGGAACCAAATACCTCATAAGGATTTCCATTCTTATTGTATTCCATGCCTAGGCCCAGACCACGACGTCACTGGTTGTCTGTTTTCTGCTAGGCTTAACAAGCGCACTATTAAACGTCGGTTTGATTTTGCCCGACATTATTTTGGCAGAAAATTCAATTCCACCATGTCATCGGTGCAACCGACAACCGGAATACACAAAAAGTGCAAAGACAAGGACAGGCATCCGAGGCCCAGACCTGATGACGAGGCCTCTTCTAGGCCAGTCGCCGGTTCTCCTGTTTTCAGCGAGGCGCCTTCGCAGCCCCTGACGGCCGCTGTTTTAGAACCACAGGCTGCCTCCGACTCCCACGTGGAGATGGCTGAGCCTCCGGATACTCTAGCTTTAGGCCCTACCGAGATTTTACCTTCAGAGGGATCTGGATCAGCTGAACAGCCCTCAGCTGCAGAGGGTGTATTCAGACCGACTACACTAACCATTAAATCTTATGCTAAATCAAAAACTCCTTTAAAAATAAAGAAGTCAGTACAGCATTCCCCAGCTCAGGCCCCATGCCTAAGAAACAGATGCTCAAAATGGCCGAAGACTTAATTACTCTGATCAGGGGTTCCAGTCCCCCCTCCTGATAAAAGGCCTAGACAGGATGAAGACTATGACTCATCTGACCAGGTTTCCATTTCCTCGGATTCCTCAGCAGATCAGGAATACTCTTTTCCCCCATATGAGGATTCTGATGCTGAAGAATCAATCCCTTCAGCCTCTCCTCCAGAGGACTACTCTTTTGGGGAAACTTTACATACTATGAGGGAACACTTCCACTGGGAGGGCCAGGATTACTCTGAATCCAAGAAAAGGTTCAGAGAGTTCCTTTTACTGCCTCAACACAGACCCCTTGCTATTCCGCCAGTGTTAGACATTGTGGATGATGTGTACTCTGAATGTAGTTTAAATCCTGATTCTTTACCTCCAGCTCCAGTCAAACCAGATAGATACTGCAGAGTCCCTGACTCTCTCAAATTTCTTTACAAAAGCCCTGTTGCTGACCCAGAAACTATTTCCCAGGGTCCCAAAGGGGTTAAGGCCTCTATAGCTAAAAATCCAGTTCCCTCTGACAGGGATTCTAGAACATTAGACAGATGAGGAAAGAAAGTATACACTTCGGCAGCTCTAGCAATGAGGGCCTTAAACTGCCAGTTTCACATGCTGAAATATCAGCAATACTTGATGTCTCAACTCAAACAAATGCTTCCAAATTCAGAGCTTCCCGACTATAAGGAAATGCAGGATTTATTGCATGCAGCAGAACAAGTGGACAAACATATTTTGCAATGTGGATTTGATTCATTAGAGGCCTCTTGTAGAGCAGCAGTTACAGGGTCTGTCATCCGTAGGCATGCTTGGCTAAAAGAAGAAAGTTTACCTGATCATGTTAAAGCAAAATTATTGAATGCACCTTTACAGCAGGATGTTTTATTTGGAGTTAAGGCAGAAGAGGTTTTAAAGAAAATGGAGGATAAGGCAAAATCTATACAAACGGTGAAGGATTTCTTACAGGTTCAGCCCCCTCGTTTCAGCAGAAATTGGCCAACTAAAAATTGGTCCTTTCCAACTACAGACAGACCTCAGAGGGGCTTATACAGGCGCCCAAGAGGCAGAGGTCAGCCACAAGGTCCTTACAAGCCTCGACAATGGGGTACTACAACCCAGAAAGGAGGGGAAGACAGGCCACAGTCTTATAGGAAACAGTCCCAATGACTCCCCCCTCCAGCTGCAAAGCACCTCTCTCTGGCAGCTCCCTTGGGAGGAAAACTAGCACTTTTTGCACACAATTGGCATATGATCACCCAAGACAAATGGGTTCTAAATATTGTATCTCAAGGTTGCAGGTTCCACTTTCACACTTTGCCAAGGCTAAAGGGAATGCCAAACCTGCCACCAAATCAGTGGGCAGAGGCTCAAAAACAAATTACAGCACTCATGGACATGAGAGCTATTCAATAGGTACCAACACAGGAACAAGGACAAGGATTTTACTCAAGTCTCTTTCTGGTCCCCCGAAAGGACAAAGCCTGGAGGCCCATTCTGGATCTTTCTGCTCTAAATACTTACCTGGATGTTCCCAAATTCAAAATGTTGACACTGCAGCAGCTTCTACCCATGCTGGGCAAGAAGGCTTGGCTCATAACACTGGACCTAAAGGAGGCATACCTGCATGTCTCTATCGGACAAAATGCAGAAGATACCTCAGATTCTTAGCAGGTTCAACGCATTACCAATTCTCTGCACTGCCCTTTGGCTTATCTACTGCGCCCAGGATCTTCACAGAATGCCTGGCACCAGTAATTGCTTTTTGCAGACAAAAGGGGATTCAAATATACCCATACTTGGACGACTGCCTTATTCAAGCAGAAAGCAAGGACATTCTTCTACAGCATCTGGCATTTGTAAAAAGTTTGCTAATTTGCCTAGGGTACACAGTAAACGAAAAGAAGTCAAAACTAGTGCCCTCACAAGAGATAATATTCCTGGGTGCCAGATTAAATCCAATGGCCAGATGGCTTATCTCATGCCAGACAAACAATGACAACTGACTCAATACTTTCAATTGATGGCAACAAAAACCCAACTCCCTGCAAGAAAAATTCTGCAGGCCTTGGGATTCATGGCATCTTGCATACTACTAATTCCATATGCCAGACTGCATATGAGGAAGTTACAATGGTATCTGAAAAGTGTATGAACTCAACACTGCCACAGTTTGGAAACAATAATACCACTCATCCCTTGCCTTCAACAGGAGTTTCAGTGGTGGGCACAGGCATGTCACTTCAACAAGGGACAGCCTTTTACTCTACCCACATCCAGGCAGACAATAACAACAGATGCATTGGACTACGCCTGGGGAGCACACATGGCAGGACAGTGTATCCAGGGCAAGTGGACCACAGACCAAATGCATCTCCACATCAATCAAAAAGATATGCTAGCTGTACAAAATGCCCTGACAGCATTCAAGGACCTTCTACAGCCAGGACAATTACTATTAAAGACGGACAACACCACAGTAATGTGGTACATAAACAAGCAAGGGGTAACTCATTCCTACCCTCTATGCAGACAAGCAATGACTTTGTGGAATACAGCACTGATCTGTCAAGTTCATCTGCAAACACAATTCATGCCAGGAAAGAAAAATACACTGGCAGACGACTTAAGCAGAAACATCATGGGTCCTCACGATTGGAAATTCAATCCACAAGTATTCAGTATGATAACTCAGAAATGGGGGAGCCCAGACATAGATCTCTTTGCCTCCCCTCTAAACTACCAACTACAAAAATTCTGCACAAGTACTTACCGCACACAAGCATGGAAAGTGGACGCTCTATCATTCAGCTGGAAAAAACTAAAAGTCTATGCCTTCCCTCCACTGCCTGTCCTTGCAAAGGTACTCCTAAAAGCCAGACTAGAGAGACAACAAATGATCCTCATTGCTCCGGACTGGCCACGCCAGCACTGGTATCCATTATTAAGGAACATGGCTCAAGGCCCAACATGGATTTTACCTCAAATAATTAGCAAAACAATCAGATCCTGCACGGCCAGCTCAAAACCTTAAATCTGGCTGCATGGCAGATTACTTAATCAAACAGTCACCACCCCCCTCTAAAGCTGTTATGGATATCATTTTGGAGGCCAGGAGGCCCAGTACCAGGAAGTCTTATTCAGAAAAATGGAAAAGATTCTGCACCTGGAACCAGGCTCAAGGCTGTTATGGATATCATTTTGGAGGCCAGGAGGCCCAGTACCAGGAAATCTTATTCAGAAAAATGGAAAAGATTCTGCGCCTGGAACCAGGCTCAAGGCCTTGACCCTCTTGTCCCAAATATTCCTCAGATATTACAATACTTAACTGAGATGCTGGACAAAGGCCTTTTCATCTATTAAGATCCACGCCTCAGCTATTTCAGCTCATTACAACATGGCTCCTCCTATTTTTTCACATCCATTACTAAAACAATACCTCAGAGGGGCTAAGAACATAAGACCGCCCCGGAGAGCACCAACACCAACTTGGGACATCAATTATGTTTTGGAAAAGCTTACTGTACCACCTTTTGAGCCAGCAATTTCAGCAGAATTAAAATTTTTGTCATGGAAAACTGCTCTGCTGCTGGCAATAACTTCAGCACGGAGAGTCTCAGAGTTACAGGAACTAATGGCAGTGGAACCTTTCATCAAGACAGGGTTTCCATAAGAACAAACCCTACCTTTATGCCAAAGGTGGTATCCAGTGTGGCTCTTAACCAAACCATTCACTTGCCCACTTTTTATCCAAATCCCCAGAATAAAGGGGAGAGGCTTCTTCATTCATTGGACAATACACAGGCAGTTATGTTTCTACTTGGACAAAACAAAAGCTTTCAGAAAAACTGAGCAACTGTTTGTATCATATGCTGCAGGATCATAGGGAAAGGCTATTTCAATACAGACAATTTCAAAGTGGATAGGACACTGTATCCGTTTCTGCTACACACAACATGGAAAAATTGTGCCTAGTAACATTAAGCCTCATTCTACCAGGGCTACAGCCACCTCAGCAGCCTTTCTTAGAGGAGTACCAACCAAGGATATTTTGGAAGCTGCAACTTGGACTTCAGTGCACCCCTTTACCAAACATTACCACTTACTTCTATACTCCAAATCCAGAGCTGGCTTTGCCACTGCAGTTCTGCAGGGCCTCATAGCCACTCCTAACCCTATATAGACGCAGCCACCCAACCTCAGCTTTGGAATTCAACCCAAGTGTAATGACTGCAGCAGTGTAACACGAACATAGTACAGTTTTGTACCTACCATAAATGTAGATGTTCGAGTGTATACACTGCTGCAGTCCAGGTTACCCTCCCTCCAACCCCACTTTCTTAGCTGGGACTTATCTATTCCTCCTATCCTTTGCAACCTATGTGGTGTATTTGCTTGTAGCTATAGGTATTGTTTCATATTTTTCTTGTATGTGTTATTAGCAATATGTATTGCCTACCTTTTTGGTGGCACCTGACATCTGGGGCAAGAAAAACTGAAGAAAATGGCGTCAGCTGTATCTTATATACCCCTGGCGCTCTGCCGTCAGGGAAGAAGCGACAACAGCCAACCCCGGACCAAGACTTTGGAACTCTGGCCGACTGCGGGACCGCCTGATGGCAGATAACCCAAGTGTAATGACTGCAGCAGTGTATACACATGAACATCTACATTTATGGTAGGTACAAAACTGTACTTTTCATTACACTTTCCCTCCCCTTCCCCTCATTCCAAAAGTTCTGTTCGGAATTCAACAGTGGGTGATAGGATTTTGATTCCACATAGACACCTTTTTTCTGAGGACATACATGCTTAGAGTCCTGCAGGAGACCAGGAAACCCAACAGTAGGAAATCCTACTTATCCAAATGGAAGAGGTTTTCTGTTTGGTGTCTTTCTCATAACCTGGATCCACTTTTGCTAGATGTTCCTTTGGTTTTATGTTATCTTTGTGAATTGCTCAATGTTGAGTTGACGTATTCTTCTGTTAAGACCCACTTATAATCTATATCTGCTTGTTTGCCTTTATCGCCAACTTTAGCCTCTAGATTTGAGGCTAAACAATTCCTTCAAGGTGTCCTTCATATTAAGCCTCTCAAAAAGCCTGTTCCTCTTCCCTGGGATCTTGTTTTTGTTTTAGAAAAATTGACTCAGGATGCTTTTGAGCCTACAGCTTCAGCTTCAGCTTCCTTGCATCATTGGTCTTGGAAGACTGTACTTTTGTTAGCCCTTATGTCTGCCGCATGGGTGTCTGAGCTTCAAGCCCTTATGGCTTGTCTTCCTTTTTTGGAGGATAAGTCATAAGGATGGGGTGTGTCTCTTGCATACTAATTCTTCTTTTATGCCCAAGGTGGTGAATGAGTTGTCCCTTAATCAGTCTATTAATTTTCCAGCTTTTTTCCGTTCTCCGCAGTCTGGCAGTGAGAAGGTGCTGCACATGGCTCGTGCATAGACAACTCAGATTTTATTTGGATAAGATTAAGACTATTAGTAAATCTGATCAGTTCTGTTTCCTTTCATCCTACATCCATAGGTTTAGCTGTATTCAAGCAAATTATTTCTTCTTGGATCTCAAAAGCTGTTTCTTTTTGTTATTCCTGTCATTGCAAGAGGCTTTCTTAGTCTGTTAAGGCTCATTCTAGTAGGGCTGTGACTTCTGGTGTTTTTTTAAAGGGTTTGGATACTAACTTTATTCTTCAATCTGGACTTCTGTGCATACATTTACCATGTAGAAGTTGGATGGAATCTCCCGAGCTAGACCTGGTTTTGCTATGGCCATCCCTTGTAGCTTCATAGAGGGCTCTGCTGGCCTTTTCTCCTTCCAAGTTTCTTCCTGAACTTTGGCACTCTTCTTAATGTAATGAAAATTGCAACAGTGAAATGGAAAGACATAGTACAGTTTTGTAAAATCTTAACATAATGGTTCATAGGTAGGTACTAGACTATCAGCCCTGGGGCCTATACAAGCCCAGCCAAAAAGGTAGCCTGGCTTTTGCCACCCAAGAAAATTATTTTCCTGTGCCACTGTCGAGCAGAGCCACAGAGGTGATCCCCGGGGTGAATTTCCTATTTCCCATCCAATCATCACGATTTTTCTTGAAGACTGCTAATGAGGAGCTTTGTTTGATCTAGATAGGTAGTTTATCCCAGAGTATGGGAAGTGTCTGGGACGGGAATCTATCCCTCCGGCATTTTCTGTTTATTGTGGTGACAAGGTTTAGGTCCCTAGAGCGTGTAGCTCGGAGGGATTGGGATTTCTTTAAGTGGTGCATGTCCAACAGCTCTGGGTTTGACATAGCTTTGTATGTTGGGCAGAGATCACCTCTGAGTAGGCGATATGCGACGGAGTAAAGCTGGAGTTTTTTGAGACTGTCTGCGTAGGGCATCTGTTTGAGGCCGCTAATCCTCTTTGTGAGATACTTCTGCAGCCTTTCCAGTTGTTGTAGATGTCTTGTGTGGTACATACCAAAAAGGGCGTTGTCCTCTATAATGGGTCTAATGAGTGATGAGTAGAGGGGAACAATGAACTCTTTTTTTCTGGATGAGAAATCTTTTATGCTGAGGTGTGCCACGTAGAAGGATGTCCTGACTACTGTGGTGATGTGATTATCAAAGGAGAGACTACTGTCCACCTGTGTCCTAAGGTCTCATCACACTTTGTGTTAAGTATACTACCGCCTATGTTGTAGTTCATGGGTACAGAGTTTTTACCAAAGGGGATGACAATGCACTTTTTAGCATTGAGCTTGAGGCCATGGCTTTGACACAAGGCATCTGTCTCAGTAAGGCCCTTTTGTAGGATGTCCACATCATTAGGAGTTTCGATTATGGCTCCTAGTTTGCAGTTATCTGCGAACTTCGTTAGCCAAAGACCTTCTGTGTTAGCTTGTACTTCAGAGAATTAGATACCAAACAGGAGAGGACCCAGGAGTGAACCCTGTGTTACTCCACTTGTCACTGGTCTGAAGTCGGATTTGGAGTCTGCTACTTTCACAGTGTGGGTTCTGTCAGTGAGCCAGTTGGCAAACCATCTTGTGACATAGGGATTTATACCTAGTTTAGTGAGTTTATCTATAATTCCAGAGGGGGGGATGGTGTCGAAAGCCTTGGCCAGATCTAGGTACGCTGTGTGAACCACCTTACCATTGTCTACGGCTTTGGTGACTGCTTCAAAGAAGTCTATCAGGTTTAGGAGACATGATTTGCCTTTTACAAACCCGAACTGGGTGGGATCCGGAGTTTGGAGTTTACCAATGTCTTTGTTTATAAGTTCCATAATGATACGTTCCATGGCCTTGCAGACCAGGCTCGTCAGGCTAATGGGGAGGTAGTTCCCGGGGTCCGTGGTGGCTCCCCCCTTATGGAGTGGGATAGCCGTTGCTGTGCACCATTCAGCAGGCACAAAGCCCGAGGTGAGGCTATGATTGAACATGGTACTTAGGTGGGGTGCCAGTTCGTTCTGTAGTTTGTGTAGAACGCAGCCTGGGATGTTGTCTGGTTCCATGGATGCTGTGTTCTTGGCTTTGGAGAGTGTGGTTTTTACCTGTGCAGCCATGATTACAGGAACTTTGCATTCTTCCAGTATAGAGACGGGCTCTTTAGGGGGTGAGAGGGGAGTAAAGTTAGCACTGAACCTATCTGCCACGATGTTGGCAATATCAGTTGGGTCTGTATATTTAGTGCCGTTGTGCTGTAACTCAGAGCAGATCTGAATGTTGCCATTGAGATTCTTGACATAGCTATAGAAAGCTTTGTGGTTGTCTTTAGAATCAGTGGCGATTTTTGTTTTCGTAACTAGCTTTGGAGGATTTTATCGCAGCTTCTTACTGAGGCTGACCAGGGAGCTCCTCCACTCGTGGGATTTTACTCTCTTTTGCAAGAGTTTCTTCCTTCTGTTGTACAGTTTGTTTATGGCAGGGGAGCAACAGATTGGCTTCCTTTTTTTGGAGGATAGAGTCTTGGTTCTGTTTGGGATAGCACGATCCATGCACTCATGTAAGTGCTTATAAAGTACAGTTGTGTAGGATTCAGTAGTCTTAACTGTATTGTCCATCTGCATGGGTGTCATGAAGTTCACCACTTCTGTCTTAAGAAGCATGATGTTGGCTTTGGAGAAATTTTTTACTATGGTTTCCTTAATGCGGGGTGGAGGCAGGATGTGGATATCTAGGGTAATTAGCTTATGGTCGGATCGGACCAATGAGGCATTGACTTCAGGTGTGGAACACCGGTCACTCATATTAGTAATGACTAGATCTAGGATATTGTTGCCCCTGGTGGGGGTGTGGATAAGTTGATCCAGGGCATTGGAGTTTATGAATTCCAGAAAGCGTTGAGCGAAGGAGTTGGTACATGAGTAGTTTTCCCAGTTAATGGTGGGGTAGTTGAAATCGCCCATTATTAGGGTGTTTGGTTGAACCCTAATATTTTCCAGTACATCAAGAAAAGAGGAGTGGGAATCCTGGGGCATGGTGGGTGATCTGTAGCAAGCTACAATTTGGATTGCAGTTTTGCCCAGAGTTAGTTGCACTTGGATAACCTCGGCTGTATTATGCTGAGCAACTAGCCTGGAGGTGTGGATATCCTTAATGAATATGGACACACCTCCGCCTTTGGTGTTCCGGTCCAGGTTACATGGCCGAAAAGTGTGGTATGAGTTATAGCCTGGTAGTGCAGGGGTGCCCTTTGGAGCCTTGAACCAGGTCTCAGTCACTGCACAGATATCGATGTTCTCCATTTTACGGAGTGCCTCGAATTAGTGCATTTTGAGATTTAGACTTCTAGCATCGAGTAGCAATACCCTCAGTTTTTGCTTGCCTGTTCCTGTTACGGTGGTGAATTTGTCATTTGAACCTTGCCTAAAAAAGGCACTATAGGAGCGGCAAGGACCTTAGCCAGTATCCGGAATCCCAGGGGTGACAGGTGCATTGGTCTGTCGACCATATCATCCCAGGCAGATAGATACTGGATCCCTTTAGAATGGCACCAGAAGCTTAGCCAATTGTTGAAGTCAATCATTTTGTCCTTGTACTGCGGCATCATTCTGGGTGATGGCAGAATGCTACTCAGGGCTAGGATCATACCTGCCTGGGCTACAAGATCAGAGAGCTCTTCCATGTCTCTTTTTATGTAGTCCAGGGAGGCACGTCTCAGGTCGTTCACACCAACATGGACAATGACAGAGTCATATTTGTACTTGTTGTGGAGTTTCCTGAGTGCGTGGGTTATGTGGCGGATCCTGGCACCCGACAGGCAGCTGACAGTAACCTTCTCGTTGTTTAGCCTGGTGAGTGGGACATCAGTGTGCCTGACTATAGAGTCGCCTATGACTAGTGTGTTGAGTGCGTTGTTTTGCCTTATTGGCTGTGGTTGAGTGCAGGCTATGTGTCATTTGGGTTGTGTTGGTGGTGGAAGTTGCTTGCATTTCTGCTTTGGAGGTCTCTGTTGCTTGAGCAGATTATTATTGAGAGCCTCCACGAATGTTTTTGTGTTTCTATATGTGGATTTTGGTGGTGTAGATTTAGTGAGACTATGTGATGAGTGTGGTGTGGTGCAAGTATTTACCTTCTTTTCTTGACTGTCAAGTTCAGTCTTGATTGGAGAGAGCTTTACCTCCAGTTTGGCTAGATAAGTGCATCTCTCCGAAAGTTGTAGTGTTGGGTGATAGGAGGAGAGGGTTGTTTGTGTACATGAGGCAATTTCTCCATTGCCCCAAGATGCCCAGATTCATCAGATAGACTGGAGAAAACACTGGGAGCTGACCCTTGGACATGTCTGAATAAAAAAACTGTTTTCCTCTAGATAAGTGAGGAAAGTGAGTACAAGAGCTGTTTTTCTCTAAGCAAGTGAGGAAAGTAAGTACCAAAACTGTTTTCCTCTAGGTAATGAGGTACATTTCCTTCTCTTCACTGTTGCAGTATTCATTCACTTCCTCCTTCCCTCCACCCCTGGTCCATTTCTCTTTTGGATGTACTGATTACTTTTTTTTCCTTGGACTGGCGTTATTAATGGGGCTCTCATTTTTGAGGATGGTAAGTCTAGACTTCAGCTTTATGCCCTACACTATGCAAGGAACATACATGTGGCATACGACATACCTTAAAACAACCTAAAGGCTTTGGTATACTGGCTGGATGTTAGGCCGCCTTTGGCAGTGGATCCCTAATGTAATGAATACTGCAACAGTGAAGAGGTTGTCTACTGTTACAGTAACATTTTACACAACTGTACTTTATTTATGCCTACCCACCCCTACATCTAATTCCAGATTTTTACAGAAAGCAGTAAAGTGCAAGGTCACTATTATCCTCATAGCCCATTTTTTGTTGTAGACAGATTTGGTTTCTCCTTCAAAGGACACATCTCAGGGACCCCCCCCCCCCTTGGTTTTTAGATCTGGTACAAGATCTGTTCTCACATCCTCACTGGAAGCTTCACCCAGACATAAACAGTTTGAAACTAACCGCATGTTTTCTCCAGTTTTAGTAATGGCCATTGACAAGTCCCTTTCTTGGGAGGTATTATAAATTTTAACAACCTCATAAAAAGTCTACCCATAAGACTTACAGAGTAAATGGAAGAATTTTTGTTTTATGTGCCACCTCTCAGAACACTAACCATTTCTCAACCCCAGTTTTATTTTCCACTTCATTGCAAACTTATTAAATTCCAGTTCTAGCTTATCCATAGTTAAAGTGCAGCCTGCTGCAGTCTCTAACTTTTATGTTAGTTTCCAAGAATGCTGAATTGCTTTTCATAATCTTTGTAAAGATTCCCTAAAATTTCTTTCCTGGACAGCTCAATCTGTAGTAGCTATCACTTCTGCTAGAAGGATCTTTGAAACTCGAGCATTATTGTCATAAGCCCCCTACCTAGTTTTCCACAAAGACAGGGTATCAGTCAGAACTTGCCCATCTTTCATTCTCAAAATAGTTTCTGTGCTGTTCCGATAAAACAGAGCAGATTGGGATTATTCGATTTGAAGGGTTATTTCAGAGCAGTGCAGTTAATGCTCCTGTACATAGCACAAGCTGAAAACTGTAACTCAAAACAGAAAGAGATGATGAAGAAACGGGGAGGGGGGGTCAAGTAATAGGGAGAGACTGGGATTTTGGATGCAGACCTTTAAGGAGAACAGTAATTATACAGAATATTACATTCATAAAGTAGCAGAAGGTATTCTAAGAACTAAGCCAATAGAGGATTGGAGAAAAGAGATTCTGCCAATAAGGGGTGACTGCAGTTAGAGATACAGACAATAGACAAGCGGGGGTAGGAGTAATTAGAGAAACTGACAAAGGAATCAAGGTATTGGGAGCAAATAACTTTTGAGGGAAAGTTAAAAGAATGGGAAAATGCCAAGAACTTATTTGGACTGCAGGTTAGAGATTGCCTTCCATATCAAGGATTGATTTCACAATACAGGCAAAGAGAAAGAAATAAGGGGGTCCTAAACTAAGACCAGCACTGGTAGAGTTCTTAGTAGAATCTAGAACAGAAGTTGCTGTTAAGAAAGGGATAATTGGTAGAGCATATAAAATAAAATATTGCATGATAACTACAAGAATCAATCAGAAGAGGTTAGGGTGAATTGGGAAGAGAGATTGGATAAGCAATTCACAAAGAAGCATTGGAGGGATAGATGTATGTCTCCCAAATATGCAACAAACTTAGATAATTTAGGATCTTTGACTGGAAGTGTTTACATGGATATTTTTTTACTGCAAGCAGGCTCCAAGGAATATTTCCTCAGGTAGACAGCAAATATTCGAGATGTGATGGGGAAGAAAGAGGTAACTGGGAACATATTTTCTGGGAGTGTAATGAGTTGGCTGACTTTAAATATTCCCTGCAGACTGCTCTGTTGGGGATGCTGGGTGAACAAATTGGAGTGACTAGGGAAATTAATTTTTGAGCTTTGATACAGAGTTTGAGTTGCCTAGACATAGTAAGGCCTTGCTGAGTCCAATTATGATGGCTGCCAAAAAATCAATAACTAGAAAATGGAAATCAAAGTCTAAACCAACTTTACTAGAAATATTTATTTAATCTGAAGTAGTTGACTTCATTTGATCTTCAACCTGTGGGTTACGAATCTGTATCGGATCCGTCATGGCCAAATTTCCAGCATCTGATCCGAGCTCCAAGCTCTTCCCCTTACTCGTAATGCCACTTGTCTCTCTCCTCCCCCCCAGATCTCGTTTACCGCTGGAAAAGCAAGCAGCATGGTCCGAGCTCTAGGCATATAGTGGGTACTGTAAGTGCTATTTTTTGATCATTTTGATTCTTTTCTCTGTCTCCTAAAGTTTCCTTTTCTCCCCGCGACAGTCTGTAAAAAAAAAAAAAAAGAAACTTCTCTCTCTCTTTTCGGCCTCTCTCTTTTTGTGTGCATGTGGGAGTGTGCCTGACCTATTTAGGAATGCCTGAAGACCCTAAATTAAAATGCAGGAAGTGCACAGTGTATGGCCCTAAGCTTTTCCCGGCTGATGGCTGTGTAGTGTGCTTGGGCGCAGCGCACCTTCAGACCTCCTGTCCTATCTGTGCTGGTTTCAACCCCAGAGCACTGAAGGACAGGAGGGACAAATTGATCTTAAAAGGACTACTTCCCTCCTCTGGGATGGTAGTCCCTTCGCCCCCCTCTTCAGGGACAGCAGCTGCATCTTCTTCCTCTTCCCCGGCTTCAGGCACTCCAAACTTCTGCCAAGATGTCCGGGGAAGGGAAGAAGAGCAAGCGAGACAAGCAGTGGAAGCGGTCTCTAGACCACTCAGCCCCGATTGGTCCGTCAGCAAAAGTTAGGACTCCTACTAGGCTCAGATCACCCAGGCTTCAATCCCCAAGGTTCTCTCCCTAGCCGGAGGAATTGCGAGACAGGTCGCCAGTTAGGTCTCCTCTCACAGGCGTTCTCAAACAGTTTCTGTGGTGTCATCCTCCCGCTCCACCCAGAGCCTCAGTGAAGCAGAGATGGACAAGATGATGTGGAGATTTATCATCTCCCAAATCCATTTGGGGGTCTTGCCAGCACCCTCTCCCTCTGGAGGGGGAGGTTGCAGCCCTATTTTACGCCGATAACTCCTTCTTCGATCCGACCTGGGGATTCGGAGACCCTGGATCCGAGGACCCTTGGGGTCAGCGCTGACGGTACCTTTTACCTCAACGCCAGCCATTGCCTTGAGCATGCCAGATCCGAGCTCTCGGAGCCTTAGTTTCAGGGTCGGATCCGAGGGATTGCTGTTAGCTCTGAGCCTTTCGGAGCACAGTACTTCCCTTGGTATCTCTGCTCCTGGCGTCTCTTCTCTGACTCCCCTGTCTGGTCAGAGGGAAACTGTTCCAGACAGTATTTCCCAGGAGGTCTGTTCCCTTTCAGCCTTTGATGTGGTGGAGAGGGTTTTCTCGGTGCCATCGAGACCTTTGGCCATCTCATCCTCTGACTCTGTCCCAACTCTGTCTGCTTTGGGTGCAGTCTCGTCCATCTTGTCATTCCAGGCACAACCTGTGCTCATTTTGCCTCAGGAAGCTCCCTCGAGGGAGCAGCTGGAGGTTTGCGAATCTTCCCCAGAAAGTCAAACTAAGGAGGTTCCTCACAAACAAATGTGTAAGAGGAGGCACCTGGACTCCCCACTGGAGTCCTTTACCGAAGACATTGATTTGGAGGAATGGGATGGTTCCCCAAGGTCTCCCGCCAAGGATGTCTCTTTTGGCGACATCATGGAACTCCTCCCCCAGAGGGGGGTAGTCTGCTCAAAAACCAACCTCAGACGAATCAGTGCTCCTGGAGCCATTCGGCACAGGCCCATCTACCTCTTGGGTGTCCCTACCATGGATCCTTTGGTGGATCTCATAACATCTTGGGCATGGGAGGAACCGGACACTGTGGAGCCTATCCCTAAGCGTCTGGACAAAATACTTAGTCCACCCTCAGACAGGGCTCACCGGAACAAGGGATCTCCCAATGATGCTATGGTTATGACAGCCTCTACCAAGAAAGAGCTTGCACAGGAGAGCCCTACGGTTCATCCTCCTAACCAAGAGTCAAGAGCGATGGACCATTTTTTGGGAATTGGGTGTATGCTTCAGCAACATTCTCTGTAAGGGTGCTGAACTACATGGCACATGTCATTCAACTGTAGTGAGACTTGGTCAAGGAGATTCCTGAGTCGACCCCGGAGTCCATGTCACTGGTGGATAAAAAGGCATTCTCCACCTGGATGGCCACTCTCAAGTTTGTGGCAAGTACGTCCATGCGTCTTCTCTCCCATGCCATGGAGGGAGCCGCTAGGGCTGCCGGTACTGGAGTTGCCATTAGGCGCCATACCTGGCTCCGGCTTTGTCAGTTTTTGGAACCCTTCAAGGCATCATTTACAAACACCCCTTATGATGGTTCTTCCCTTTTTGGGAAGTCAGTCAAAGAGACATTGGTCCAGAGTGAGAAGGATGGGAAGACACTGTCTCCTGTCAGGATCCACTTCTCCTCCCCTCAAAGATCCTTTCGAGGAATCAGCAAGGGACGAAGAAGATGTGGTTCCGAAAGTCTCAGTTGTTTTCCCGGGACACTCAGGACTCACCTTTCCCCAGAGGCAGAGGGGCATTATGATAGAGTCCACCCTAGGGGCGAAGGGGATCCAAGAACCTTTCTCGGATAAACCCGGGCAGCTTTTCACTGGAGGCAGTCAGGGATCAACTATCACTTCACCCACCTGCATGGGAGTCCATAACAACAGATCGCTGAGTGCTGCAGATTATATCCAGAGGATATTCCATCCCATTCAGCGAACCACCGCGACCACCGAAGCACCTCCCGGATGTTTCACCTGCGCAAATGGAGGATGCAGCTATAGAAATAGAAAAGCTGCTAGGAAAACGATTCATCCAGCCTGTCCTACGAGACCTTTCCGGATCAGGCATGTATTCCAGGTTCTTTTTAGTGCCAAAGAAAACAAGGAACATAAGACCCATTCTGGATCTTTCCACCTTGAACCTGTCAGTAGCCAATGTGAAATTCCAGATGGTAACCCTTCAATCCATCCTGCCCTTTCTGTAGGCGAACGATTGGATGTGCTCGATTGACCTCCAGGATGTGTACTATCATATCAAGATGGACAGGGACTACCAGAGGTTTCTCCACTTCCAGCTGGGGCCAATCATTATCAGTTCAAAGCCCTTCCCTTTGGTCTTACCACAGCCCCCAGGGTGTTCACTGAGGTTATGGCAGTAGTAGCGGCTCACCTGAGGCTTCAGGGTATTCAGTTCTTCCCTTACCTGTACGATTGGCTCTTCATTGCCCCTTCCAAGCATCTGCTTTGCCAAGCCTGGGACCGTTTCCTCTTGCTAACGAAAGGATCGGGCATCACCATCAGTCTCAACAAGTCATCACTGGCCTCGGTTCAGATCTTAGACTTCATTGAGGCTCGGTTGGACATGATACAAATGAAAGTTTTCCTCACCCCAGATAGGATATACAGTCTAAAATTGCATGTTCTATACGTTCTACAAGCCCAAGTTCTGACAGCAGAAACAGTACTAAGGGTGTTGGGATATGTGGCGGCCATGATAAATCTATTACCCTTAGCGCACGTTCACATGCGAATTCTCCAGTGGACGCTTGTTGTTCATTGGTCCTTGTTAGATCTGCCATTGTCATATCCAGTTCGAATCTCCCGAGTATGCAAGGACTCTGGTGGTGGATTCAGTCCCTCGAGCTAATCGGGGGATGTCCTTTTATTCCGTTCTTTCCCAAAACCACGGCGACCACGGTTGCCACCCAGCTCGGGGGGGGGGGTATTGCTCAGGAAGGACGGTCCAAAGCACGTGGTCCCCAACAGAGACCAGCTTGCATATCAGTGTCCTAGAGATGAGGGCGGTCCTTCTTGTGTTTCAGGCCTTTTATGCCAATCTCCCATTAGGGACAATTGCGATTCAGACAGACAATATGTCAGTTTGGTACATCATCAAGCAGGGGGGAACCAGATTTTACCCTTATGTTGCAAAGCCATGAGAGTGTGGGAATGGGCAATCTCAACTGACCGTTTTTTGGTGGCAACGCACATCCTGGGGCAGTCCAACATTCTCCCAGACAGGCTCAGCAGGTCTATTCTGATGCCTTACAAGTGGTCTCTAAATCCTTCAGTGGCGGAACAGATCTTTCTAAAGTGGGGTTGTCCTTGCTGCGATCTTTTCGCATCTCCTTCCAACTCAAAATGCAGCGGGTTCTTCGCTCTGAACCCCCCTCAGGGGGAAGCCTCCAGAGACGCACTGGTCCTTGCTTGGCCTCCCGGTCTTCTGTATGCTTGTCCCCCACTTCCTCTCATTTCAAAGTTTCTTCAGAAAGCTTGCAGACTGGGGAGCACTGTGATCCTCATCTCCCCATTCTGGCCTCGCCAAGTGTGGTTTCTCTTCTTATGGTCTCACATAGTAGTTCCACCTTGGACGTTGGATCCAGTTCTGGATCTTATTTCTCATCCCTCTGGGATTTCTCACCCAGACCTGGACAGTCTGAAGCTCACTGCTTGGCTGCTCCAGTTCCCATGATTGTTAGGACTCCAGATTTATCATACCCAGTTATGACTATTATGGTGGCGGCTCACAAGTGTTCGACTAGAAAGGTTGATCATAGCAAGTGGAAACATTTTTCCATATGAGCTTCGCAGCGTGCGTTAGACCCTTTTACTGCCCCTGTGTCAGCGGTTGTAGAATTTTTGGCTGGAATTTTTCAACAGGGTGCCAGTTCCTCCACAGTCAAAGTCCAATTGGCAGCTATTTCCAACTTTCATGTGGGGGAAAACATGTCATCCTTGGCTTCTTGTAAACTTTGTAAGACCTTCCTTAAAGGTACCTTTCTTCTTAGACCCCTGGTGAAGGATCCTGGGCCCCCGTGAGACCTTACTTTGATACTTCAGGCTTTAGTTTTCCCCCCTTACGAACCCGCAATGTCTGTAGATTTACAGTTTTTATCCCAGAAGTCTGCATTTTTGGTCGCCATTCTGCCAAGAGGGTGTCGGAATTTCAAGCCTTATCCATGAAAGGCCCCTTATATGATCTTTCACAAAGATAGAGTATCCTTTCACAAAGATAGAGTATCTTTGCATAGCAACCCGTCCTTTCTTCCTATAAGTTGGGTCAGAAGCAAATATCAGTCAGACAATCAGTCTTCCAGTTTTTTTCCCTAATTTTCAAAACAAGGGAGAATACAAATTACATCCGCTGGATGTGCATAGATAATTGAGATTTTACTTACACAAGGTGAAAACGTTTTGTAAATCAGATCATTTATTTGTTTCTTATTCCAAACCTTTCTTAGGTAAACCAATTTCCAAAGTAACAATTGCTCGCTGGATTTCACACTGTATTATTCAAGCTTACTGTGCTAAAGGAATTTCCCCTCCGGGGCAGGTAAAGGCGCATTCAACTAGGTCAATGGCTTCTTCAGCTGCCTTCTGGTCCAGGGCTTCACTGGATGATATGTGTTCTGCAGCTACTTGGTCCTCATCACATACCTTCATTTCACATTACAAATTGGATATTGTGTCCAGGAACAGGGCATCCTTTGGCTCCGCGGTGCTCTGTAATATCCTTCCATGAGGGCCTCCCAGGTGTTTGGTAGCTGGGGACTCTGTCCCACAGGTTGAAGACCAGATGAAGTCAACTACTTCAGATAAAGAAGTTATGTACTCACCATAACATTTCATCTGAGTAGGTGTACTTCATTTGTCTTCAAATGTCCCTCCCTCCTTCCCCCTCCCTTGTCACTGTGATACTGACCATATGTGGGGATGGTTACATCAGGATTGTCTTTAATCATACTTGGGCTCAGGATTGTCGGGTTACCAGTTGTGGCAAGGTAATTTTAGGTCGGGAATGTGTGATGTTTTTTGGCAGCAGACTCGATCTAAGACAGGGGGCATTATGGGTAAGGGAAGGAGCTTGGAGCTCGAATCAGATGCTGGAAATCCGGCCAAGACAGATCCAATATGGATCTGTAACCCACAGGTTGAACACAAATGAAATACAATTGCTCAGATGGAACGTTATGGCGAGTACATAACTTCTTTTTTATTTGCATTTGGTTACAGGGAGGTCTACTGGGCCAAGCTGAGCCAGTTTTCAGTAGAGGCCTGGGAGAAAAGCTCCAAAAACAAACATGATAAAGCTACAGAATCAAAATATAGTAATCAAGCAACAATGGTACAGAACACATTACAGAATAGATAATACAATAAAATAGATAAAATCAAACATCTGTATTAATAGTATTTAGTATGCAAGCCAAACACGAATACAGTTGATGACATGGGATAATAGTGAATGTGTGAATAATACACCATTGTAGTTTTGCAGTAGAGAGGGAAAGATGGGAGAGCAGTAGATTAAAGATTCTGAAAGTAAGGTATAGCCTTAGAGCTACTGCTATATAGGCATCAAGAATGAATAGAAGGTATGGCAGGTAACTGATATAGTAGATTGTGTGGCTTGGTGGCACATGTTGGATTTAGTAAGTTGAAAGCACTGAATGTGCATATAAGGAGTATGAGCCATAAGTGAGATGGGGAGGAAAAGTAGGAAGGCTTGGAATATTGTTTTTTTTTTTATAGATAGTGCTGGTACATGTACGTAGCCAATGGGAGAACAGGTGGTGTTTCAGCGAAGTCTTAAAGCATTCAGGGTTGCTAGTAGACCTAATTGAAGGAGGGAGGGCATTCCATAATATTGCTATAGCATATAGGTAATGCATTTGACCGGCAGAAAGATTACGTTGTGCTACATTAAGGAGCATCTGATGGACTTATAGCAGAGGTCTGTTTGGGTAATACATGGTGAACAGAGAGGAGAGGGTAGGACAGCTAGAAGGCTTATAGATTAGCTTATGAGATATAGTTAGTTGCAGGTATGTTAGATGTTGTGGAAGTTCTAGGCAGTTTAGCTGTTGGAGGGATGCGCGGTGGTGGGAGGAGTGCTTGGCGCTGGTTACAAATTTTGCAGTTTTATTGTAGCACGAGTCCAGTTTGAATTTAAGAGAGGACTGTATAGTAGTAAGGAGAGGTGCACCATAGAGCAAGGATGGAAGTATAAAGGAAGAGGCACGGGATAGTCTTGATGCATAGCTGAGGAAGTGTTGTGCCTGTACAGGATGCCTAGTTTTGATGGGGTTTTTTTATGTTTGTGTTAATATGCTGGTCGAACGTTAAGTGTTCATCTGTGATGACCCCCCAGAAGTTTGGTATATGGGACTACTTCGAGGCAAGTGTGTGAGTGAGTTGATGGTAAATTCATTTTTGGGTAGGGTTGTTGTTTTTTTGGGGGGTGAATAACATACGTTTTGTTTTATTAGCATTTACGGCTAAATGGTTATTTTACATCCAGGTTTCAGTGGAGGTGAAGGCATTTTGAGTGAGTGTAAGTAGTTCTGAAGTAGACTTGGCCATGCAGATGATGAGGGAGTCATCTGCATATTGGATGACATTAGCAATGGGGTATGCTGGTATGGAAGTCATTAATGAAAATACTGAAGAGCAGTGGACCTAGTATGGATCCTTGTGGGACTCCAGTAATGATGTTGAGGAAAGAAGAGAGGGATTGGTGCCATCTGGTTGCTTGTTGTCTATCTGTGAAGTAGTTGGAAAACCAGGCTAGGGTAGGGAGAGATGTGCCTGAATTGGAGAGTTTGGTCAGAAGAAGTGGGTGGGGCACAGTATCGGATTTCTTGGAAAGGTCAGAAATAGTGAGAGAAGACAAGGTGTCATGAGTTTTGTGCATGGTTGTCTGTGTCCAAGAAAGATATAAGAGCAGTGGTGGTGCCATGACTAGGCCTAAACCCATATTGGGTTGGGGAGAGGAGGTTGTGGTGTAGTAGGTAATTAAGTAGTTGGTTGTGGATGCATTTTTCTAGAATTTTGGAGATGGGAACGAGGGTGACAATTGGACAGAAGTTAGATATGTCTTTACTATTTCCACCTTTGTGGAGAGGGAGGATATATGCCTTTTTCCATATGGTGGGAATGAAGGACTCTTGATTGGATGTGTTTAGTAGTGTACTGATGGGATAGGCTATAGTGTCTGCTGATTTTTGGAGAAATTCCGGTTATACGTTTTCTGGAGCATTTGATCCAGGTTTAAGCAGGAGTTTCTTTATGATAGAGGTAGGTATGGGTATGAGAGAAGAAGTTTGGTATTGGATGACAATGGCTGTGTGAGTACAGTGGGTAATTGTTTAGTGGGAAGATGGCAGTGAGATTAACTGTACTGTTTTTAAATGAGTTAAAAATTGAGGCAGTTTCAGCTGGGGCCATGTCTGGATCAGGGAAAGGGATTATCGCTTTGCCTGGGTATAACAGAGAGTTTATGGACCCCCAGAACTTTGTAGAATTTTGCATATAGTTGTTTTGCAGAGTAATTTATTAGTCTTGTTTGTTTTTGATGACAAGTTGCTTTACTTAATTATGCAGTTGTTTGTTTTGAGTGAGGTCTGCAGGGTTTTTACTTGTATTCCGTAATTTCCAGGCCTTAACCCTAGCTTTCATTAGTTGTTTGGTGGATTTGGTAAGCCAACTGGCCTGGTTGGCTTTCACTGTCCTATGTTGGAAAGGAGCGAGATTGTCTAGTACGTGGAGGAATGTTGAGTTAAAGAATTCAACAGCATCATTCAGTGGTAGGACTTTAAGTGGATGCCATTTGATATTTCGTAGGGTAGTGGGGCAGAAGTGAGATAGATCTCTGGTATGCTTATAGTGGTATACTTTAGGCATTGGAGTTGGTTTGTGAATTATGTATGCTGGTAGGTGATCATTAATGCTGTTAGGTAGAGTGCCAGTGGAGGAGATTTTGCTAGGGTCAGAGACAAGGACCCAGTCTAATATTGAGCCTTTGTTTTTGTTTGATCTGGTAATGGTAGTAATGAGTTGGGTGTACTTAAATAGGTTGATGCTGTTTGTTGGGTGATGATGAATGATGATTAACCAGTTAACATTCCCTTCATGAAGTATGATTGTTTCATTCTTTATATTTTTGGATGACCAGGCAAGTATTTCTTCAATTATTTGGATACTTTTACCCCGGGGGGGGGGGGGGTTATATGTCAGTATAATGCAGATGCTTTTGCTGATATTCATTTTTAAGTAGGATATTAGTATTTCAGCTGTAAGAAATGTGGGAGTGGGTTTGTTATATGGGACTATATTAAAAGTATTATGGTATATAAGAGCAATGCCCCCACCTTTTTTTTCTGGGCCTATCTGTTCTCAAGCAAGAGAAACCTGATGGGAGTTATTCAGAATTTTTAATATAAGGTTTTAGCCAAGTCTCAGTTGCTGCTACAATATTTGGCTTATCATGTTCATTCCAGGCATGGAAGTCTGGAATTTTGTTTCTGATGCTTTGGAGGTTGATGGTAGTGAGGTTAAGGGTTTTGTGACAGTTCTTGTGATAGAGAGAAGTGAGTGGGTCCGGGACTGAGGTGAATGTCACCGCATAGTATTAGGTTGTGGTAAGTGTGTATGGGATTAGTGCATAGCAGATGTCCTTCAAGGATGCATCTGCAGTCATCACATATGGGTTGTCCTGCCTTGGGCAGCCCTTCGGTCGGCCGGATTCCAAAGTCTGGGTCCGGCGTTGGCTGATGTCGCATTTTCCCAGACGTCAGAGCGCCTGGGGTATAAAAGCATCCGCCGACGCCATCTTCCCCAGTCTTTCTTGCCGCGTGGTGCCCGAAGCAGAAGCAGTTCGCAAGTGCCGGTCGGCCAGCTCCTGTAATTCAGCTATCGAAGACTTCAAAAAGCTAAGTACCCCGTTGGGGACTCTTTCTTGCCTCAGCCGATGTCATATAAAGTTAATAATTGTTTGACTTGTGGGAAACAAAATACCTCATAAGGATTCCCACTCTTACTGCCTCCCCTGCCTAGGCCCAGACCACGACGTCTCGGCCTGTTCAGCCTGTGCTTCCTTCAAACGACGCACTCTTAGACGTCGGGCGGAGTTTGCAGAGGAATTCTTTGGGGTTAGTTTCTCGTATAACATGCCGTCGGAGACTCCGACTTCGCATTTAGTTAAAAAACGGAAGGACAAGGACCGACACACGCGGACCGCGGTTTCAGCTGAAACCACGGTAAGGCCTACTGCGAGTGTCTCGGTCTCGCCTGAAACCGAGTCCTTGGTACTTCCAATTTCAGAAACCGCTCAACCGACTACCTCGGTCCCGGAGGCCCCGACCGAGTCTGTTATTGAATTACCAACAGAAACTGGTGTCCTGGAACCTTCCGACACCATTCCTTTAGACAAATCTACACCAGCACGTGGTGCAGCCAGGCCTCCTGCATCCATGTCCATTAAGGATTTCTCCAGGGCTAAAGCTGATAAAATTTCAAAAGCTTTGCCTCCCAAGGTTATCCCTCAGGGACCCTCTACTGGATCACAAATTCTAAGCTTAGCAGAGGATCTTATCTCCTTAATTAGGGGCTCTCAACCTCATCCGGACAGGGGCTCCCAACCTCCTCCAGACAAAAGGCCCAGGGTTGATCCCTCTGATCCACACTCCTCAGATGAGGCCTCTGATGGCTTTACTCTCTCGGACCACCAGCAGGAGGCTTATTCAGCCTACGAGGATTCTGATGCAGAGGAATCTATTCCCTCGGCCTCCCCTCCTGAAGAGTTTTCCTTTGGGGAGACTCTACACACCATGAGAGAGCATTTCCAATGGCAGGGCCAGGAATTCTCTGATTCCAGGAAAAGATTAAAGACCTTTTTACATTTACCTCAGCATAGGCCTTTAGCTATTCCTCCTGTTTTGAATGTCATTGATGATGTGTATTCTGACTCTAGCACAACCCCTGAATGTCCTTCAAGGATGCATCTGCAGTCCTAACATATGGGTTGTCCTGCCTCAGGCAGCCCTTCGGTCGGCCAGATTCCAAAGTCTGGGTCTGGCCTCGGCTGATGTCGCACTTCACCCGACGTCATAGCTCCTGGGGTATAAACGCATCAGCTGACGCCATTTTCCTCAGTCTTTCTTGCCGCGCGGTGCCCGAAGCAGAAGCTGTTCGCAAGTGCCGGTCGGTCAGATCCAGAGATTTCTACTACCGAAGACTTCTAAAAAAGCTAAGTACCCCGTTGGGGACTCTTTCTTGCCTCAGCCGATGTCAGACAAAGTAAATAATTGTTTAACTTGTGGGAAACAAATACCTCATAAGGATTTCCACTCTTACTGCCTTCCTTGCTTAGGCCCAGACCACGACGTATCAGCTTGTTTAGCCTGCGCTTCCTTCAACCAACGGACATTCAGACGTCGGTCGGAGTTCGCAGAAGAGTTTTTTGGCTCCACTTTTGCATATAAAATGCCGTCGGAAACTCCGACTACTCATTTAGCTAAAAAACGCAAGGAAAAGGACCGACACTTGCGGCCCGCGGTTTCGGCTGAAACCACGGTTAGGCCTACCGCGAGTGTCTCGGTTTCGGCTGAAACCGAGACCTCGGTTCTCCCTTCGGCCGAAAGCATGCCTCCGATAACCGGGGCCACACAGGCCATGGCTGAATCAACTACAGAAATTACTGCTGCAGAAGCAGGCACCCAAGATTTGTCTGACACTATTCCGTTAGACATCTCTACTCCTGCACGTGGGGCTGCTAGACCCCCTGCTTCTATGTCTATCAAGGCTTTCTCTAGGGCTAAAGCAGCCAGAATTTCCAAGGCCTTACCTACAAAGGCTCCCTCTCACAGGCCTACCTCAAGTTCCCAGATTCTCAGCCTTGCTGAGGACCTTATTTCTTTGATCAGGGGATCCCAACCTCACCCAGACAGGGCCTCTCAACCCCCTCCTGATAAGAGGCCTAGGACTGAACCCCCTGAACCTCTCTCTTCAGACTATTCCTCAGATGGTTCAGATTTATCTGACCATCAGGAAGGCCCATACTCACCTTATGAGGATTCTGATGCAGAAGACTCCATTCCTTCTGCTTCACCTCCAGAAGAATTTTCATTTGGGGAAACCCTTCACTCAATGAGGGAACACTTCCAATGGCAGGGCCAAGATTTTTCTGATTCTAGGAAAAGGCTAAGGACGTTTTTACACTTACCACAGCATAGGCCTTTAGCCATACCACCTGTACTATCAGTTGTTGATGATGCATATAATGATGCCAGTACTACCCCTGATTCTCTTCCTCCGGCCCCTGCCAAACCTGACAGATACTACAGGGTCCCGGACTCTCATTACCACTTGTATAAGGCTCATGTTGCAGACCCAGAAACCATTTCTCAGGGCCCTAAAGGTGTTGCAGCTGCCTCTGCCAAAAACCCTCTTCCCTCTGAAAGGGAATCTAGGGCATTAGAGAGATGGGGTAAAAAGGTTTATACATCTGCTACTCTTTCTGCCAGGGCTTTAAACTGTCAATTTCACATGATACAGTACCAGGAATTTTTGTTAGACCAGCTAAATAAAAAGCTGGCCTCTCCTGAACCTATAGACCGTAAGTCCCTTCAGGATTTGGTACATAACTCTCAGCAGGTCAGTAATCACTTTTTAAAATGTGGCTATGATGCACTGGAGGCTTCTTTTAGATCAGCTATGACTGGAGCAGTGATTCGAAGGCATGCCTGGTTAAAAGAACAATCCTTACCAGACCATGTTAAGTCTAAACTCCTAGACGCTCCTATGGAGAAACAGAGTTTCTTTGGCTCCCCTGCACAGGAGGTTCTAAAGAAAGTGGAAGAAAAAGCTAAATCTGTCCAAACAGTCAAGGATTTTTTGCAGGTCCAACCTCCGAGGTTTAGTAGAAGTTGGCCCTCAAAGAATTGGTCCTTTCCAGACACCTCCAGAGCACAGAGAGGCAGAAATAGACGCCCAAGAGGCAGAAGCCAATCAAGGGGTGCCTACAGGGGTCGTCAATGGCAACCTGCCAACCAGAGAAGTGCTGCCACAGCTGCGACTACAACCACTTCCACAGGACAGACACAATGACTTGGCTCTGATTACGCCTACCAGGGAACAACTGGAAGCACCCTTGGGCGGAAAGCTAGCCTTATTTTCAGAAAACTGGCATTACATTACAGGAGACAAATGGACTTTACAAACAATAGACAAGGGCTACAGGTTTCACTTCCACACTCTACCAAAAAGAGAGGAATGCCAAACCTTCCACCAAGCCAAAAAACAGAGGCTCCAAAACAAATCAACAGTTTACTAAGGATGAGAGCAATAGAAAAGGTACCACCTATGGAACAAGGCCAAGGATTTTACTCCAGACTATTCCTTGTACCAAGAAAAGAAAATCAATGGAGGCCTATTCTCGACTTGTCTGCACTGAACACATATCTCATTGTTCCAAAATTCAAAATGCTGACCTTACAGCAGCTTCTTCCCATGTTGGGCAAGGAGTCTTGGCTGGTGACTCTAGATCTCAAGGAGGCATACCTGCACGTCCCTATACGACCAGATTGCAGAAGACACCTCAGATTTCTTGCAGGATCAGAGCATTATCAATTCTCAGCATTGCCCTTTGGCTTATCTACTGCGCCCAGAGTATTCACGAAATGCCTGGCATCAGTAATTGCTCATTGCAGGCTTCAGGGAATTCAAATTTACCCATACCTGGATGACTGCCTAATACAAGCAGACAGCGGACAAAATTAATAAAGGATTTGGCCGATGTCATACAACTGCTGCAAGCCTTGGGATACACAGTCAACATTCAAAAGTCAAGACTAGTACCATCCCAAAGGATAACATTTTTGGGGGCAGAACTGGATACAATAAATCAGATGGCTTTTCTCACAGAGGAAAAACAAAAGCAACTACCTGTCTATTTCATGGCATTAACAACACAAACTCAGCTTACTGCAAGGAAAGTCCTGCAAGCCCTGGGTTACATGGCATCCTGCATAATATTGATCCCACATGCCAGACTGCATATGAGAAAGTTACAATGGTACCTAAGGAATGTATGGTCTCAACACAAACACAGTCTAGAAGCCCAGATACCAATCATTCCATGTCTGAAAAAAGAATTCCTGTGGTGGGCTCAGACCTGTCAGATAAACAGAGGATTGCCTTTCCACAAACCACATCCAAGGCAGACCATTACCACGGACGCCTCAGACCTAGGCTGGGGGGCGCACATGGAAGACAAGTGTATCCAAGGCCTATGGTCCCAAGACCAGCTGAATCTACACATAAATCTAAAGGAGATGCTGGCAGTGAAACATGCAATCGAGGCATTCAGATCATTCCTCCAACAAGGACACCTGCTGATAAGGACGGACAATACCACAGTCATGTGGTACATCAACAAACAGGGAGGTACACACTCATACCCTCTATGCCGGATGGCAATGGACCTGTGGAACTTGGCCCTGAATCTCAACATCCAACTGCAGGCCAGATTTGTACCAGGAAAAGAGAATTCACTAGCAGACAGCTTAAGCAGAACTACCACGGATGCTCACGAATGGATGCTGCATCCAGATATCTTCAAAACCATAACAAAGAAATGGGGAATGCCAGAGATAGACCTGTTCGCCTCCCCACACAACCACCAATTGAAGAAATTCTGCTCAAGAGTATACCACCCACTTGCTTGGAGGGTGGACTCCCTTTCTTTCAGCTGGAAGGCTCTGACAGCATATGCCTTTCCACCTCTTCCTTTGATGTACAAAGTCCTACTGAAGATCAGAGAGGAACAGCCAAAGGTAATCCTGATAGCTCCAGACTGGCCAAGACAACATTGATACCTGCTACTGAGAAGCATATCTCGGACGCACTCATGGCCTCTACTTCTATGTCCCTTACTTCTAACGCAGAACAACTACAAGACCCTGCATCCAAACTTGAAAACGCTGCAGCTAACTGCTTGGAAAATTGCATAAAACAAAACCAACCTGATTTATTTCAGAGGGTTAAGGACATTATTCTGGAGGCTCGCAGACCCTCCACAAGGAAAACATACTCAGCCAAATGGAAAAGATTCCTCATTTGGAGTGCAAAAAAGGGAGAAAATGTCACACTGGCAAACCTAGCACACATCCTGGAATACTTAGCAGAACTGTTCCACAATGGCCTGTCCTACTCCTCCATTAAGATTCGTGCATCAGCAATTTCAGCAGAGTACAACATGGATCCTCCTGTCTTCTCTAATCCTCTCCTCAGGCAATTCTTGAGAGGAATCAAAAACGTAAAGCCTCCAAGGAAACCACCTCTGCCTGCATGGGATCTCAACTTTTTGCTAGAAAAATTAACACTCCCCCCTTTTGAACTAGCAGCAACAGTAGACTTACAGTTCTTATCTTGGAAAACTGCCTTCCTGCTAGCAATCACTTCAGCAAGAAGGGTATCTGAGTTACAGGCATTAATGGCAGTGCAGCCTTTCCTTATCTTCCATCAGGAAAGAGTGTCTCTGAGAACCAATCCTACTTTTATGCCAAAGGTGGTCTCCAGGGTATTCTTGAACCAAGCTATACATTTACCTACATTCTTCCCCAACCCACAGAACAGGGGGGAAAGACTACTACACACCTTGGATGTACACAGACAAGTACGCTACTATCTGGACAGAACTAAGGCCAGCAGAAAAACTGACCAGCTTCTGGTAGCATATGCAACAGGAGTGCAAGGAAAAGCAATTTCAAAACAGACAATCTCAAAATGGATAGGAAATTGCATTAGATTCTGCTACTCATTTCATGGAAAGACAGCTCCTGAAAATATCAGGCCTCACTCCACAAGAGCTACAGCCACCACTACAGCTTTCCTACGAGGAGTGGCTACCAAAGACATTTTAGAAGCTGCTACTTGGAGCTCCGTGCATATATTTGCCAAGCATTATAATCTTCCTTTATACTGCAGATCCCGAGCAGGTTTTGCAACTGCTGTTTTGCAAGGGATCTTAACTACACCATCATTATCTTAGTGCCTCCTCCCCCAGTTTGGCTATGGTATTCTACCCATATGTTAGGACTGCAGATGCATCCTTGAAGGACATAGTACAGTTTTGTACCTACCATAAATGTAGATGTCCGATAGGTATGCATCTGCAGTCAGGATTACCCACCCTCCTTCCCCTCTGTGGTATTCCTAGGGTATTATTCCTCTTTTAGCTAGCTGGGGGAATCTATTATGGTGTATTTGTTTGTTATGTATATATGTATATATATATATATATATATATATATATATATATATATATATATATTTTTTTTTTTTTTTTTGCTTTCTACTGTTTGGAATTTTCTACATTTATCCAAATTTAGCCTTCCTAGAGGGCACCTGGCATCTGGGGCAAGAAACACTGAGGAAAATGGCGTCGGCTGATGCCTTTATACCCCAGGAGCTATGACGTCGTGTGAAGTGCGACATCAGCCGAGGCCAGACCCAGACTTTGGAATCCGGCCGACCGAAGGGCTGCCTGAGGCAGGACAACCCATATGTTAGGACTGCAGATGCATACCTATCGGACATCTACATTTATGGTAGGTACAAAACTGTACTTTCTCTTCCTCCGGCTCCTGCCAAACCCGATAGGTACTACAGGGTCCCGGACTCGCATCTTTACCTTTACAAGGCCCACTCTGCAGATCCAGAAACTATTTCCCAGGGCCCAAAAGGGGTTGCAGCTGCCACTGCTAAAAATCCTCTCCCCTCTGAAAGGGAGTCCAGAGCTTTAGAGAGATGGGGCAAAAAAGTGTATACTTCTGCTACTCTTTCTATGAGGGCATTAAATTGTCAATTTCATATGATACAGTACCAAGAGTATTTGTTAGATGAATTGCATAAAAAGCTGTCTTCACCTGACCCCCTAGACCGCAAGTCACTTCAGGATCTGGTACATAACTCTCAGCAGGTTAGCAACCATTTCTTGCAATGTGGTTATGATGCATTGGAAGCTTCATGTAGGTCAGCTATGACTGGCGCAGTCATACGTAGGCATGCCTGGCTGAAGGAACAATCTCTGCCAGACCATGTTAAAGCAAAGCTGCTGGATGCCCCACTGGAAAAGCAAAAGTTATTTGGCTCCACGGCTCAGGAGGTCCTAAAGAAATTTGAAGAAAAAGCAAAATCAGTACAAACAGTCAAAGATTTTCTCCAAGTACAACCGCCTAGATTCAGCAGGAATTGGCCTTCCAAGAATTGGTCCTTTCCAGACACAGAGAGATTTCAGAGAGGCAAGAACAGGCGTGCCAGAGGTAGAGGGCAAGCTAGAGGCTCCTACAGAGGACGTCAATGGCAGCCTCCCAACCAGAGAGGTAATACAGGACCTTCAACTGCTGCACAAGGACAGGCTCAATGACTTTACTTTGACACCGCCAACCAGGGCTCAATTGGAAGCACCCTTGGGCGGAAAGCTTTCTTTATTTTCAGAAAATTGGCACAGTATTACAAGGGACAAATGGACACTACAAATAATAGACAAAGGATACAGGTTTCATTTCCACACATTACCAAAAAGAAAGGGCATGCCAAACCTGCCACAGAATCAAAGGGCAGAGGCTTTGAAACAAATTTCCAGCTTAATGCAAATGAAAGCTATAGAAAAAGTTCCTCTCTCAGAACAAGGCCAAGGATTTTATTCCAGACTATTCCTTGTTCCAAGAAAAGAAAAACAATGGAGGACTATTCTCGACTTGTCCGCACTGAACACTTACCTCATTGTACCAAAGTTGAAAATGCTGACTCTACAGCAGCTCCTTCCCATGCTGGGCAAAGGGGTCTTGGCTGGTAACTCTAGACCTCAAGGAGGCATACCTGCATGTCCCTATCAGACCAAGTTGAAGAAGACACCTCAGATTTCTTGCAGGGTCAGAGCATTATCAATTCTCAGCATTGCCCTTTGACTTATCTACTGCGCCCAGAGTATTCACGAAATGCCTGGCATCAGTAATTGCACACTGCAGACTTCAGGGGATGCAAATATACCCATATCTGGACGACTGCCTAATACAAGCGGACAGCAAACAAACTTTGGTAAAACACTTGAATTATGCCATTCACCTACTTCAGGCCTTGGGATATACAGTCAACTTTCACAAATCAAGACTTGTTCCGTCCCAAAGAATAACCTTTCTGGATGCAGATCTAGATACAACCACCCAAATGGCCTTCCTTACAGAAGAAAAACAAAGTCAACTACCAGATTACTTCAAAAATCTGACAAGACAAACCCAGCTGACTGCAAGGAAAATCCTGCAAGCCCTGGGTTACTTGGCTTCTTGCATACTTCTGATTCCGCAAGCAAGACTACATATGAGGAAACTACAATGGTACCTAAGGAGTTTATGGACTCAGCACAGTCACAGCCTGGAAACTTTGATACCACTCATTCCATGCCTTCAAAAGGAATTTATGTGGTGGGCTCAAGCAAGCCAGTCAAACAGGGGTCTGCCTTTCAGCAAACCAATAGCCAGCCAAACCATTACAACAGACGCTTCAGACCACGGATGGGGAGCGCACATGGAGGGAAGATGCATTCAAGGTCTATGGACACAAAAAGAGCTACTCATGCACATAAACCAAAAGGAAATGCTGGCAGTGATGCATGCAGTCGAAGCCTTCAAACCCTTTCTGCGTCATGGCCATCTGTTAATAAGGACAGACAACACCACGGTTATGTGGTACATAAACAAGCAAGGAGGCACCCATTCCTATCCTCTTTGCAGGCTGGCAATGAATCTATGGGAACTTTCCCTGAAACTCAATATACAGCTACAATCCCAGTTTGTGCCAGGAAAAGATAATATACTGGTGGACAGCTTAAGCAGAAACATAATGGATGCACACGAATGGATGCTGCACCCAGACATCTTTCTACAGATAACACAATCATAGGGGAGACCAGACTTAGATCTCTTTGCCTCCCCCCACAATCATCAACTGAAGAAATTCTGCTCAAGGACATACCACCCACAAACATGGAAAGTGGACGCCCTCTCTTTCAGCTGGAGAACTCTAACAGTGTATGCATTTCCACCTCTCCCATTAATGACCAAGGTTTTACTGAAGATCAGGACAGAGCAGCCAAAGGTGATTTTGATGGCTCCGGACTGGCCAAGACAGCACTGGTATCCACTATTAAAGAGCATGTCACGTACGAAACCATGGCCTCTACCTCTATGGCCACTGTTACTGTCACAACACAATTACAAGACTCTGCATCCCAACCTGAAAACCTTGCAACTAACAGCCTGGAAAATACCTTGACGCCTCCTCAGGACAAGCTATCCCAGAGAGCGAAAGATATTATTGTGGAAGCTCGCCGGCCTTCCACAAGAAAGGCATATTCAGCAAAATGGAAAAGATTTCACATTTGGAACACCACAAAGGGCCTAAATGCGACAGTGATGAGCATGGCACATATCCTGGAATACTTGGCAAAAATGTTCCACAATGGTCTGTCTTACTCTTCCATTAAAATACATGCTTCAGCAATTTCAGCAGAGTACAATACAGATCCGCCTGTCTTCTCTCATCCTCTCCTAAGATAGTTTCTAAGAGGAATCAAAAACATCAATCCTCCAAGGAAACCACCTCTACCTACTTGGGACCTTAACTTCGTGTTGGAAAAACTAACACTGCCTTCCTTTGAACCAGCAGCATCTGCAGAACTACAGTTCCTGTCTTGGAAGACTGCTTTCCTTCTGGCCATAACCTCAGCAAGAAGAGTATCTGAGTTACAGGCCCTTATGGCAGTACAGCCTTTTCTTATTTTTCATCAGGACAGAGTTTCACTAAGAACCAATCCTACATTTATGCCAAAGGTGGTATCCAGGGTTTCATTAAATCAAGCTATTCATTTACCTACCTTCTTCCCAAATCCACAAAACAAAGGGGAGAAACTTCTGCACACTCTGGACATACACAGGCAGTTGCGCTACTACTTGGACAGAACTAAAGGTTACAGAAAAACTGACCAGCTGTTGGTAGCATATGCTGCTGGCACACAAGGAAAAGCAATTTCCAAACAAACAATTTCAAAATGGATAGGGAATTGCATTCGTTTCTGTTACTCCTTTCATGGAAAAACTGTGCAAACTAACATTAGACCTCATTCCACGAGAGCCACAGCCACCTCCACAGCCTTCTTAATAGGGGTGGCTACCAAGGACATTTTAGAAGCTGCTACATGGAGCTCCGTGCATACATTTGCCAAGCATTACAATTTACCTTTATATTCCAGATCCAGAGCAGGCTTTGCTACGGCAGTCCTGCAGGGCATTTTAGCTACACCATCCTTTTCATAGTTCCTCCACCCCCAGATTGGCTATGGTATTCTACCCATATGTGATGACTGCAGATGCATCCTTGAAGGACATAGTATAGTTTTGTACCTACCATAAATGTAGATGTCCGATAGGTATGCATCTGCAGTCAGGTTTACCCTCCCTCCTTCCCCTCTGTGGTATTACTTGGGTACTTACCCCTCCAGTAGCTAGCTGGGGGGATCTATTATGATGTATTTGTTTTTTATATTATTGTGCATGTTTGGATTTTTAAATGCATCTCTCCAGATTTAGCCTTCCTTAGAGGGCACCTGGCATCTGGGGCAAGAAAAACTGAGGAAGATGGCGTCGGCAGATGCTTTTATACCCCAGGCGCTCTGACGTCGGGGAAAATGCGACATCAGCCGACGCCGGACCCAGTCTTTGGAATCCGGCTGACCGAAGGGCTGCCCGAGGTAGGACAACCCATATGTGATGACTGCAGATGCATACCTATCGGACATCTACATTTATGGTAGGTACAAAACTGTACTTTTTTTCTTTGTGTTGTATTCATGTATGGAGGTTATTTTTATTTTTTACTTGTAAGGTTAAAAATTTTAGCTTTTTAAGGATGTGTTGCATATAGAGAGGGTGCTTTGTCAGAGAAGTGAGTGATATTAGGCAGAAGAGTGTCAGTTGTGTGAGTGGGCTTGTAATATTTATGTATGGTTTCAGGAGAAGTAAGTAGTTGTGGAAAGAGAAAGGATGGAGAGAGAGTAAGTAGTACTAAGTTGGTTATGAATGGTATGATGTTCTTCGTGTTTCACTGTTTCAGTCATTACCTTTGGGTTATCTGCTTGCAGGTAGCCCTCAGTCGGCCTGATTAACAAAGTCTTGGGTCCTGCGTTGGTTGCTGTCCCTTCTTCTATGACATCAGGTCATCAGGGGTATAAATCATGCAGCCGACGCCATTACATCAGTCTTTCTTGCTGTGCAGTGCCCAAAGCAGAAGCAGTTCGCAAGTGCCGGTTGGCCGACTCCTGAAATTTTCGTTTTCGAGTTTCAGAACCAAAGTCTTCAACTAAAGCTAAGTACCCCGTTGGGGAAACTTTTTCTTGCTCCTTACCGATGTCAGTAAAAGTTAATAATTGCATTACTTGTGGAAAGCAAATACTTCATAAAGATTTTAATTCGTACTGTATTCCTTGCCTAGGGCTTTGACCACGACGTACCTTGCTGTAGGTTTTGTGCTTTATTTAATCAGCGCACCATCCATCGTCGGTATATTTTCGCCTCTAAATATTTCGGTTCTCAGTTTAATTATCCAGAAATGTTGTTGGTTAGCCATTCGATTACCGGGATTCCAAAAAAACGCAAAGATAAAGACAGAGACAGGCCACCAAGGTCCAAAACTGCAGACGACGCTTCTCCTAAGCCAGTCGCCAGTTCGCCGGTACTCAGTGAGGCGCTTTCGCAGCCCCTGGTACCCACTACTTCTGATTCGAAGGCCTCTACTGAGACCCGGTATGCCGCGAGATGCTTCAACTATGGAACCCGCGGATGTCTCTACCTTGGATGGGTCTGGAGCCGCTGTGCAGGCACCAGCTTCTAAGGGTGTATTCAGGCCTACGGACTTGCATATCAAACCGACACCTCCTTCTTAGGCCTAAATCTCGAACCATGCCTACAAAATCGACACCCAGGCCACATGCTCAGGCCTCTATGCCTAAAAAAACAAATTGTAAGAATGGCTGAAGATCTAATAATTCTAATCAGGGGTAGCCAATCCCCCCTTCTAAGAGGCCTAGGACTGACGTTTATGAATCTTTTGACCAGGATCCTGTTTTTTCTAATTCTTCTGATGATCTGGATTTGCCTTTATCTACTTATGAGGATTCTGATGCAGAGGACTCTATTCCCACTGCTTCCCCTCCAGAGGATTTCTCTTTTGGTGAAACCTTACATACTCTAAGAGGGCATTTCCACTGAGAAAGCCAGGATTTTTCTGATTCAAAAAAGAGGCTCAGGGATTTCTTACTCCTGCCTCAGCATAGGCCTTTAGCTATCCCTCCTGTACTAGATATTGTTGCTGATGCTTTTTCGGAATCTAGTTTGGCCCCCTGATTCCTTGCCTCCTGCTCCCAGAAAACCTGACAGATACTACAGAGTCCCTGAGTCACACAAGTTCCTTTTAAAAAATCCTATTGCGGATCCAGAGACTATTTCTCAGGGGCCCAAGGGCATTAAGGCTTCTACTGCTAAAAATCCTACCCCTTCTGATAGAGACTCCAGGGCGCTGGACAGATGGGGTAAGAAGGTTTACACTTCTGCAACCTTGGCTATTAGGGCTTTAAACTGCCAGTTTCATATGTTAAAGTATCAGCAACATGTTATTGGATTGCTTAAACAGAAAATGATATTGATTCCTGATTGTGTGGAAAATAAAGAATTACAGGATTTAATGCATTCTGCTGAACAAGTTGGAAAACATACTTTGCAATGTGGTTTTGATTCATTAGAGGCCTCTTACAGGGCTGCTGTTACTGGGTCTGTGCTCAGAAGGCATGCTTGGCTTAAGGAGCAATCTTTACCTGATCATGTTAAAGCTAAATTGTTGGATGCTCCCTTAAATCAAGACCGCCTCTTTGGCAACAAGGCTGAGGAAGTTCTTAAAAAGATGGAAGATAAAGCTAAATCTATACAAACTGTTAAAGATTTCTTACAAGTTCAGCCTCCTAGATTTAGTAGGCACTGACCCTCTAAAAATTGGTCCTTTCCAGCCCCTTCCAGGTCTTCTCAAGCCAAACCCAGACACAGCAGGAACCCCAGGTTTCAGTCTCGGGGGGGGGGGGCACAGGACTAAGCAGTGGGGGGTCTCCACTTCCAAATCTGGGAGTAATAAGCCTCCCCCCATGGCAAACTGTCTCAATGACTTCCTTTTAAAATTTCCAAGCACTTAACTGACTGCCCTTTGGGGGGAAAGATTGCTCTTCATGCAAAGAACTGGGAGCTCATTACCCAGGACAAATGGGTTTTAAATATAGTGTCCTTGGGATACAGATTTCACTTCCACACATTGCCAACACCAAACGGGTGGCCAGATCTACCCCCAAACCAGTGGGCAGAAGCCCAAAAACAAGTACTTTCTCTCTTAAGCATGGGGGCTATTCAGTTGGCACCAGAAGAGAAAAATGGACAAGGTTTCTACTCGAGAATTTTCCTGGTACCCAGAAAAGACAATTCATGGAGTCTTATCCTGGACCTGTGTACTCTAAACACCTTTCTGGAGATTCCAAAATTCAAGATGCTGACTCTTCACCAATTACTTCCTTTGCTAGGCAAAGACGCCTGGTTGGCAATACTAGATTTAAAAGAAGCATACCTGCACATCCCAATCAGGGAATTTTGCAGAAGATACCTTCGCTTCAAAGCAGACTATACACTCGGTCAGTTCTGTGCACTGCCCTTTGGCTTATCTACTGCGCCCAGGGTATTCACAAAGTGCCTAGCTCCATTTATTGCATTTTGCAGGCAAAGAAATATTCAAATATACCCATACCTGGACGATTGTCTAATTCAGGTAGAAAGCCAGAACATACTTTTGAATCATCTGGCCTTTGTACAAAGGGTTCTAACCTGTCTGGGGTACACCATAAATGAAAAGAAATCTCACCTGGTACCCTGGCAACAAATTATATTCCTGGGAGCAAGCTTGAATACAACTTCCCAGATGGCTTACCTCACGCCATAGAAACAAATTCATTTGACAACCTACTTCAAACAAGTGGCCACAAAAAACCTGCTATGTGCAAGATAAATACTGCAAGCCTTGGGGTTCATGGCCTCCTGCATTTTTCTAATTCCATATGCAAGACTGCATATGAGGAAACTACAGTGGTATCTAAAAAGCATGTGGTGTCAACATTACCAGGATCTGGACGCAATGATTCCTATCATATCTTGCCTACGCCTAGAGTTCCTTTGGTGGGCAGAGGCCTGCCACCAAAACAAGGGACTAACTTTCACACCACCCCCCTGCCGCCCAAACCCTAACAACAGACGCATCAGACTATGCATGGGGGGCTCACCTGGCAGGGAAGTGCATTCAGGGCAAATGGAACACAAGTCAAATGCACCTGCATATCAATCAAAAAGAAATGTTAGCTGTACAGAATGCTCTGACAGCCTTCAAGGACCACATTCTTCCAGGACAACTAATGGTAAAGACGGACAACATCACTGTTATGTGGTACATAAACAAGCAGGAGGAGGGTACACATTCTTACCCCTTCTGCAGACTAGCCATGGCATTGTGGAACACAGCCTTGAGCTACCAAGTGCATCTACAAGCTCAATTCCTGCCAGGAAAATTAAATACACTGACAGACGGACTAAACAGAAACATCATGGACTCACATGAGTGGAAACTGGAGCCAAGGATTTTCAACATGTTGACAAGCAAATGGTGGAGCCCAGATATAGACCTGTTTGCCTCTCCCCAGAGCTACCAATTGGACATATTTTGCACAAGGACTCCCCACAAACAAGCCTGGAAAGTGGATGCTCTGTCCTTCAGCTGGAAAAACCTATCAGTCTATGCCTTCCCCCCTCTGCCTCTGCTTTCCAAAGTACTACTAAAAATCAAACAGGACAAACCAAGGATGATTTTGATTGCTCCAAATTGAGCACGCCAACACTGGTACCCCCTCCTGCGTAGTGTGCCACGGTTATCCCCATGGCACCTGCCTCAGACTCCTTTCCCTGTTGTCCCAGCAGGAAAACCAGATTGTGCACCCTCAGCTTCTAACACTGAACCTTGCAGCCTGGCTAATTACCTAATCTCTCCTTTACCATCCCTCAGTAAACCTGTGATGGATATCATTTTAGAGGCAAGGAGGCCTAGTACTAGAAAATCTTTTGCTGAGAAATGGGAAAAGATTCTGTGCCTGGAGCCAATCTCAAGGGATGAGCACAGCAGCGCCCAATTTACCTCAGATTTTACAATACTTAACTGAGATGCTTCACAAGGGCTTGTCTTTTTCCTCCATTAAAATCCACGCCTCAGCCATTTCAGCTCATTGTAACACAGAACCTCCACTCTTCTCTCATCCACTGCTCAAGCAGTTCCTCAGAGGGGCCAAAAATTTGAGACCACCCAGGAGAGCTCCATCCCCTGCCTGGGACCTTAACTTTGTTTTGGAGAAACTCACTCTACCTCCTTTCGAGCCAGCTGCTACTGCGGACTTAAAATTTCTTTCTTGGAAAACAGCTTTCCTTTTAGCAATCACTTCAGCTAGAAGGGTATCTGAATTACAGGCCCTTACTGCAGTGGAGTCTTTCATCATCTTTCATGCAGACAGAGTGTCCCTCAGAACCAATCCATCCTTCATGCCCAAGGTGGTATCCAGTGTGGCTCTTAATCAGTCCATTCATTTGCCAACCTTCTTTCTCAATCCACAGAACAAAGGGGAACAGATACTGCATTCCTTAGATGTGCGCAGACAACTTAGATTCTACTTGGACAGGACTAAATCTCAAATGAAATCTGAACAAGTGCTGGTGGCATTTGCAGCAGGGGCAGAGGGGAAGGCTATTTCAAAGCAAACCATTTCTAAATTGATAGGCCACTGCATTCATTTCTGCTATAAGCACCATGGAAAACCTATCCCCCAGGGGATCAGACCTCACTCCACCAGGGCTGCATCTACCTCTACAGCCTTTCTCAGAGGCGTCCCTACCAGGGGCATCCTAGAAGCTGCTACCTGGAGTTCTGTACATACTTTCACCAAACATTATCATTTGCCAATTTTCTCTAAATCCAGAGCTGGCTTTGCCACTGCAGTCTTCCAGGGACTTAAAGCTGGTCCTAATACTATTTAAATTTCTTCTCCTAATCATAGCTTTGGGAATATACCCAAATGTGTAATGACTGCAACAGTGAAACACGAAGAACATAGTACAGTTGTGTACACTTACTATAAATGTAGATGTTCGAGTCTATTCACTGTTGCAGTCCTGGGTATCCTCCTCCCAGCCCCCTAACTTCTTTTGGTTATACCTCTACTTTCCTTTACTATGCTTATAAGATTTTTGGTGTATTTGCTTTATTGTTGGAGGTATATCATTGTACTTTTATATTGAATTTCTTCCCATTTGGGGGGCACCTGACATCTGGGGCAAGAAAACTGATGTAATGGCGTCGGCTGCATGTTTTATACCCCTGATGACCTGATGTCATGGAAGAAGGGACAGCAACCGACGCAGGACCCAAGACTTTGTTAATCAGGCCGACTGAGTGCTATCTGCAAGCATATAACCCAAATGTAATGACTGCAACAGTGAATGCACTCGAACATCTACATTTATGGTAAGTGTACACAACTGTACTTTGTGATGGACAGGTATGTAGGGTACCGAGCAGTAGGATTTATTTGTAAGAAACTGGAATGTTAAGACTGTGGTGGCATATAGGGAGGTGAGGTGTGAGATGGTCAGTTGTACAATTAATGAAATGGGGGAGGTGTAATAAGAATGAATTAGTATAAGGCTATGGTTGGGTAAGCGGTAGAGGGAGGTGGAGCTCTGGGTAGGATACGTGTAATTGATGTGGTGGTGGGTGTGAATGGGGGTAGGGGAGTGGAGTGAGCCCAAGCTGAATGAGGGCAAATGGACAGAGCCAGGAGCTGCAGATCGCTATACTTCAAAAAAAAAAAAAAAAGCTATCATTGGGACTTATACTTAAGTTTGTCGGTAAGTAGTCCAGTGTTTAGAGTGGAGAGGCTAGGTGAGTAAGGACAAATGTTGATAATGTATGGAATGAGCCCTTGGTTTAGAAAAGAGGAGACAGGCAGGGAATTCTTAGCCTTTAGCACACTTTCCTGACATTCATTAGGTGCTAAAGTGATACAGAGACTAAGGAAAGAGATGCATACTCAGTGGATGGTGGAAGAAAGGTGGTGGTGGTGGGAGTTAGTGAGCCAAGAAATCCATGTGCACGCCACAGTCTTGTTTAATTTGAAAAAAGATCAAAAAAATGCTTTTAACACCAGGTGAAGAAGAAGCAATTGGGGCACATACACATAGCTTGTGATGGTGCTTTTTATTTTCTTCCTAAGATAGTAACAGAGTTGAAACAACTGGAGTTGGGATCTTTAGAAAAGGGTAGGAATAAAATGTGGGACCACTACATGCAGAGGAGGAATGCTGTTTAAAAGAAGGCAGGATCTGAAATAGCTATGTAATGGTTGATTGACAGTGACTGGCTATATTAAAAGTGATGTATAAGGTTTGCAGCTACAGTTGTGTTGGTGCAGTTTGTAATGTATAATGTTTGCAACTGAGATTGTGCTACTATGATTTATTTTCCTTTCTATAAAATGTTAGATTGTCTGTGTCACACATGATCATTTAGTAATGATGTTTCTTGTAAAAAGAAAAAAAAGTTTGTCCGACGTATTGTAATCCATTCATCTTCCACTCTTCTTTCTTAATCATTCTATAAGGAAGAGTACATTGTCCATACATTAGACTTGCATAGACAATTGCACTTTTATCTTCACAGAACTAAGATTTTTAGGAAGGATTCACAACGGTTTATCTCATTTGCTTCTGATGAGTTAGGGCAAAACGTTTCTAAGGTTTCCCTCAACAAGTTGGTCTCAGAATGTGTCTCCTTCTTTTACAGCATGCACAACAGACCTTTGCTTGGCAAGCCTAGAGCCCATTCCGCTAAAGCAATAGTCACCTGTACCACTGTCTTTAGATCTTCTTCCATTGATGATATTTACAGATCTACCTCCTGGTCTTCTGTGCACACTTTCTTCAAGTATTGTAGGTTGGACTGCATTTCCTAGGCTAGGGTAACCTTTGATGCTTCTTTTCTAATGGGTCCCCTATCATACCACCTCCCGGGATATGTAGTATCTTGGAATTCACACAGGTCAGATCAAACAGACAGAATGAATAGGATGTGAAAGTTTTGTACTTACCTTAATGGGTAGTGCCTTTCAATCCAGTGTCTTTTCTGTCCATTCCTCAACAAATTTTTATTGGATCAGCCCAGATCCGACTTCAGCCAGTCTGACTTTGGATCCAAGGCTCAGGCACCTCCCCTTACCCATATTTCCCTTCCTAGTAGTAAATTACCTCAGGCCTCATTTTCTGCTCCTTTGCTTCATATGCAGGTCTCCAGGCTGAGCACTTTAGGTGCAGCTAAGTGCTTTATGGATTGTTGTCTTTCTGTTTTGGGGACAATTTAAATGTCTTTTTTTTTCATTTTCCTTCTTTATAGTTTTCCCTAGCCCCCCTTACCTATAGTAAAGAAAAAAAAAACTCTGTCATGCCAACTAGGCTCTTCCTCACATTGACCTTTTTATTAGTTTTTGATAGTTTGTTGGTAGTTAGTGGCTTTACAGTGGAGTTTTCTTTACTGTTGCTATGTTGTGGCTGTATTGTTTCTAGTTATAGTTAGTCTCTATGTACTGTAATGCAGAGAAATGCTTGGGTTTCAAAAAATGTGTGGTGTGTAGGCACAAGATCCCAAACCAGGAGTGGCGCAATAAGTTAGTACTCACAGGGTTTCTCTCTGTCACAGTGGGAGAGGGCCCCTTCACAGTCTTTGACTTCTCCTAACCCTTCAATCAAAAAAGTGGTGGATAAGGGCAAAGGGGATAAATGTATTGAGAAGAGAAGAAAGATCAGCCCAAAGAAAACCACAAGGACTCCTCCCATAAACAGTCTCTGTAGCATTCGGGTCCCGTCTAACCTTTGATACAGATGCATAAGCCACTGGAATCCAGCTTAGTCTATGGAGCCAACACCTTTTAAATCTCCACTCCTCCATTCCATGAATCCCAGATGTTCTTCGTGTTTCACTGTTATAGTCATCACATTTGTGTTATCCCTGCCAGTGTAGCTCTCAGTTGGCCTGAATACCAGAGGCTTAGTATTTCTGAGTCGGTTGCCGTTGCCCCAGGACTGACGTCAGGTCATCAGTGGTATAAAATAAGGCAGCCGACGCCATTACATCAGTCTTTCTTGCCAAGGAGCCTGAAGCAGAAGCAGTTCGCACGAGTGCCGGTCAGCCGCTACCTGAGTTTTTGTTTCTGAACTGAAGTTGAAGTCTTCTAAAGGTAAGTACCCCATTGGGGATCCTTTTTTCTTGCTCTAACCTTTGTCAGAAAAAGTTAGCAATTGTCTCGCCTTTGGAATTCAAATACCACACTGAGACTTTCATTCTTAACTGCGTCACTTGCTTAGGCCCAGACCACGACATCCCCCACTGTCACTTTTGTGCTTTTTCAACACTGGAACTATAGGTCGTTGGGCCCTTATTGTAGCTAGATATTTTCGCTCTCCGTCCTCAAATTCTGATATGGCTTCAGTAAGCCATCCAACAGCAGATCTTCCAGAAAAACCTAAGGATAAAGACAGAGACAGACTGCACAGGTCCAAAACTGCCGACGCTTCCATTAAGCTAGTCGTCAGTTCTCTGGTCCTCAGCGAGGTGCTTTCGCAGCCCCTGATACCCGCTTCTGTGGATTTGCAGGCCGCTACCGAGACCCTTTTGGAGACCGGTATGCCGCGAGACTCTTCATCAACTAAGGATCCTGTGGATGTCAGTACCTTGGATGGGTCTGGAACCGCTGAGCAGGCACCGGCGTCTGAGGAAGTACTTCGCAGTACCGATTCTCAACACAGACTGACGACTTCTTTCACATCTACCGTTCTTTCGAAAACTACTGAGTTTCTAAGGCTCAGGGTATGAACCACACCCAAAAAACCAACGACCCAGTCTCAGGCACCTGCTTCCTTGCCTTAGTCTCAGATGCTTAAAATGGCTGAAGACCTTATAGTGCTTATCAGGGGAAGCCAGGCTACTCCGTCCAAAAGAAAGAGAGATTTGCCCCCAGTAGTTTTATCTGAACAGGAGTCCGATGACACTGATGCATCTGAATATGAAGATATGCAACCCCTCTCTGCTTCTGAGAATTCTGATGCAGAGGAATCCATTCCTTTAGCCTCTGCACTCGAGGACTTTCCCTTTGGGGAAACCTGACATACTTTAAGGGAGCATTTCCAATGGGAATGTCAGGACTACCCTCAGTCTAAAAAGAGACTCAGGAAATTCTTAGGTCTTCCACAGCACATACCTCTGGCCATTCCTCCTGTTCTGGATGTTGTTGATAATGTTTTTATGGAATCCAGTTTGACTCCTGACACACTCCCTCCTGCTCCCAGGAAACTTGACAGATAGTATAGTGTCCCTGACTCTCTCAAATTTCTTTTCAAAAATCCTACTGTTGACCCCGAGGTTATCTCTCAAGGACCTAAAGGAATTAAAGTTACTTCTGCTAAGAATCCCACCCCCTCAGATAGGGATTCCCGAGCATTAGACAGATGGGGTACAAAAGTATACACCTCTGCTACTCTTGCTATTAGTGCATTAAATTGTCATTTCCATATGCTGAAATATCAACAACATACCATGGAACTCCTCAAACAAAAAATATCTTCTTTTCCTGCCTGTGCAGAAAATAAAGAGTTACAAGAGTTAATGCATTCTGCAAGTCAAGTAACTAAGCACACCTTACAATGTGGTTTTGATGCCCTAGAAGCATCTTGAAGGGCTGCAGTCACTGGTTCTGTCCTTAGAAGGCATACTTGGCTTAAGAAACAGCCCTTGCCAGACCATGTCAAATCCAAATTATTGGACGCACCCTTGCACAAAGGCAACTTATTTGGCACCAAGGCAGAGGAGGCTTTAAAAAAGATGGAAGAAAAAGCTAAATCTATGCAAACAGTTAAAGACTTCTTGCAGGTCCAGCCACTGAGGTTCAGTAGGCACTGCCCCTCCAAGCAGTGGTCCTTTCCTGCCCCCTCCAGGTCGACTCAGCCCAGACCCCGGGGAAGCAGGCCCCCAGACAACAGTCCCAGGGAATGCAGAGATCTAAGCAATGGCGTTCCTCCTCTTCAAAACCAGGAAGTGCTAATCTACCCCCTCATGGTAAGAACTCACAATGACTTTCCACTTCACCCCCACCCTCTGCCCACCTGCTTTTGCTCCTAGGAGGAAAACTCTCCTTCTACGCAAGCACCTGGGCCACCATTACCAACGACCGCTGGGTTATCAGCATAGCGTTCCAGGGATACAGATTTTATTTCCACACTCTACCAACCTCAAAAGGGTTCCCAGATCTTCCCCCAAACCAGTGGGGCAGAGGCCAAAAAGCAAGTCCTTTCCCTGTTCTCGATGAGGGCAATAGAGCATGTTCCTACAGAACAGATAGGCCAAGGTTTCTACTCCAGACTCTTCCTTGTACCGAGAAAAGAGGGCACCTGGCGCCCCATACTTGATCTATCCATTCTAAATACCTTTCTGTTGACACCAAAATTCGAAATGCACACCCTCCAGCAGCTTCTACCTATGCTCTCTAAGGATGCTTGGTTAGCCACCCTACACCTAAAAGAGGCCTTACCTACACATCCCAATCAGGGAATTATGCAGGTAATATCTACGTTTCAGGGTAGGATCACTGCACTTTCAGTTCTCTGCTCTTCCCTTTGGCTTATCCACTGCTCCCAGAGTTTTCACAAAATGTCTGGCTCTCGCCATTGCTTTTTGCAGACAAAGAAATATTCAAATTTACCCATATTTAGACGACTGCCTGATTCAGGCAGACAGTCAGGAAAAGGTGCTAAAGCACCTGCCCTTTGTAAAGGACCTACTGACCTCCCTGGGGTATACTATCAACGAAAAGAAATCCAAACTAGTACCCACCCAAAAAATTGTATTCCTGGGAGCAAACCTGGACACAGCATCCCAGATGGCATTCCTTACACCAGAAAAACAAACCTACCTGACAGCCTACTTCTCTCAACTAGCCACCAGACCCCAGTTTTCCCGCAAGGAAAATTTTGCAAGCTTTGGAGTTCATGGCTTCTGACATCCTACTCATTCCATATGCCAGACTGCATATGAGGAAGCTACAGTGATACCTAAAAGGCCTTTGGTGTTAACACTCCCAAGACCTGGAAACTCTTATACCAATGATACCTTGTTTAAGGAAAGATTTTCTTTGGTGGGCAGCAGCATGCTACCACAAGGGACTACCCTTCTCACAACCCCATGCCACCCAGACCCTCACCACAGATGCATCAGACTATGCCTGGGGTGCACACCTAGACAGCAGGTGCATACAGGGCCAATGGAGCCCACATCAATTACATCTGCACATCAACCAAAAAGAGATGTTAGCTGCTCAGCACGCTGTGACAGCTTTCAGACCCCTACTCTCCCTGGGTTCTCTACTGATCAAAACAGACAGCACCACTGTGATGTGGTATAGCAACAAGCAGGGAGGGACTCACTAGTACCCTCTGTGCAGGCTCAGCATGACCCTTTTTCACATGGCCTCAGCCATGCAGCTACACCTGTTAGCACAATTCCTGCCAGGCTCTCTAAACTCTCTGGCAGACAACTTAAGCAGAAATCTTCTGGACCCACACGAGTGGCAGCTAGACCAAAGAACCTTCACCCTTGTAACCCAGAAATGGGGCACCCCGAAGGTCGACCGCATTACTTCCCACTCCAACCATCAGCTCAGCAAATTCTGCGCCAGGGAACCTCACAGCAAGGCCTGGAAAGTGGATGCTCTATCCTTCCAGTGGGTCAACCTCTTGGACTATGCATTTCCCCCTCTACTGCTCATTACAAGGGTACTGCTCAAAATAAGGGAGGAAAAACCGAGGACAATCTTGATTGTCCCAGACTGGCCATGCCAGCACTGGTACCCACTGCTGCACAGCCTGTCACCCCTGCCACCATGGCATCTCCCTCAGATCCCAACACTCCTGACCCAGAGGAATGGAGAATTCACGCATCCCCAATTGCAGACCCTCAGTCTGGCAGCCTAGCTCCTTCCCTGACCTCTGCTCAATCTGCCAATCTAAGCAAACAAGGTCTAGGTGTTATACATGAGGCCAGACGCCCTAGCACTAGAAAGTCTTATGCTGACAAGTGGAAAAGGTTTTGCACCTGGATCCAGGCTAAGGGAGGTAGAATGGCACAGCCCTCCCTACCTCTCATCCTGGATTACCTGTCTGACCAACTACACAGGGGTCTTTCCTTCTCTTCTATTAAAATTCATGCCTCTGCCATCTCTGCTCATTTCAGCACAGAGCCACCTCTTTTCTCCTACCCTTTCATCAAACAGTTCCTAAGAGGGGCTAATAACTTGAGGCCACCCAGAAGAGCCCCTATCCCAGCTTGGGACCTAAACTTTATGTTGGAAAAGCTCACCCTGTTCCCTTTGAACCAGCAGCTTCAGCAGAGTTAAAGTTTCTTTCTTGGAAGACAGCCTTGCTTCTGGCCATCACTTCAGCTAGAAGAGTATCCCAGCTTCAAGCACTAATGTACTCATTTTCCATGCTGACAGAGTCTCCCTCAGGACTAACCCATCCTTCATGCCAAAAGTGGTGTCCAGTGTGGCTCTCAACCAATCCATTCATTTGCACACCTTTTTCTCTAGCCCACAAAACAAGAGGGAAAGAATTCTGCACTCTCTAGATGTGCCCATACGGCTCAGATTCTACCTAGACAGGACTAAATCATTTAGAAAGACTGATCAATTGTTAGTCAGCGTTGCTGCAGGAGCAGAGGGCAAAGCCATATCCAAACAAACTATTTCCAAATGGATAGCACACTGCATCCATTTCTGCTACAAGCAGCACAGGAAACCTCCCCCCAAGGGGGTCAAGACATATTCTACCAGAGCAACCTCCACCTCTGCAATTTTCCTCAGAGGGGTCCCCACGAGAGACATCTGGAGGCTGCAACATGGACATCTTTTCATACCTTCACCATGCATTACCCCCTGCCTATCCTCTCCAAATCCAGGGTAGGCTTTGCCACTGCAGTCTTGCAGGGCATCCTAGTCAGCCCACAGTCTTCTTGACTGCCTCCACCCTTTTCTTCAGCTTTGGGAATCAACCCAAATGTGATGACTGCAACAGTGAAACACGAAGAACATAGTACAGTTGTGTACATTTACCATAAATGCAGATGTTCGAGTCTATTCACTGTTGCAGTACTGGTTTCCCTCCCTCCATCCCCCTTGTCTATCTCTCTCAATTTCTCTCTCTCCTTACAAGGAATTTTTGGTATTTACTTCCTACTGGTGGTGTTCTTCCACCATAACCTAGCTCCCTCTTTGGGGGCTCCTGACAGGGCAAGAAAAACTGATGTAATGGCATTGTCTGCTTTATTTTATACTACTAACAACCTGACGTCAGTCCTGGAGCGAAGGCAACCAACGCAGAAATACTAAGCCTCCGGTATTCGGGCCGATTGAGGGCTACCCTGGCAGGGATAACCCAAATGCGATGACTGCCAACAATGAATACACTCGAACATCTACATTTATGGTAAGTGTACACAACTGTACTTTTCCAGGGTCAGGTCACTCTTTCTACAGGAGATGTTCTTTCATAGACTGTATCAGCCTCCACAGTTTTGTCTTTGAAGTTCTACAGGAGCCTCACAAGAACAGACATAGACAGAGTGATGAGAAAATTCCTGAGAACACAGATCCAGTTGGGGGTTTTCTCAGCTGCAACACTAATCAGAGGTCTGAAGCTGATCACTTCTCCCCCTATGATTGTGGATCCTTCCGTGGTCTGAACCTTGGACTCTGGGCGTTTAGATCAGAGTGAATCCCTGGTTTTGCCTCACTTGGATCTGAAAGTTTGGACCTTGTTACCCCCAACAGTGACTCTGAGTGCCTCTGACTTTGGTGGGTCTCAGAGCAGAGGGATCGGCACCAGTGTTGACTCTGAATTTGTCATAGCCATCCTTTCCCCTCAGCACTTCGGCTGTGAATAAGTTGGCACAGGCTGTGACTTCAGAGTTTAGTAGAATGTGTTCCTGAAGTCAGCCCTTGTGGGAATCCTTGGTTTTTCCAGGGGTGGCTTCAGGATTAGCTTCATCTTTTGAGGTCTTTGATAGAATGCTGTCACAGTCTAGAGAGCAGGCTTCCTTTCCCTTCTCAGATCCGCCCTTAGCTCCATCATGTCCTTGCCCCTACTATTCCTTCCTATCACTATAGCCAGCCCCACAAAGTCTCAAGGAAGTGCATACGGTGGACTTCCACATCGGCTTTGGAGTCTTTTCCAGATGACCCCAATTGAGAGATTTACCAGAAGTCTTCATGCAAGAGATGGCATATGGACTCTCCACAGAAGTCCTTTATATCGGGATATTGATTTTTATTTATTTATTTAACATTTGGTTTACAGGGAAAGTCCAATTTGGAACAGAGCCAATTTTCATCGGAGGCCCGGGGAGAAATGTTCTAGACGCATGTCTTTGGAAGGTGGAAGGAAACAGGAGCACCTAGAGGAAACCCACACAAATGCAGGGAGGACATGCTGACTCCACACAGAAGGCACCCCAGCCGGGAATCGAACCAGAGAACCTCTTGCTGTGAGGGCCAGTGCACACTGCTGCACCACTGCGCCATCAAGTGATTTCAGTGAAGGGGAGGGCCTCCCATTACACTCTTGTGGATGTCTACTTCATTGAGATTCTTGAGCTTTCAGACAAAATGAGGGATGAGCCACAAATGCCCCCTCCCAGGTGGAATTGAAATTCCTTGAAGATTTAGGCGCTGGCCCATTTACCTGTTGGATGCCCCCCCCCCCCCCCAATCGACAAATTAGTTGACTTAGTTTCATGGCAGGCATGGGAGGAACCAGACTTAGTTGAAACCAGTCCCCCGGAACCCCAACAAAATTTTAGTGTCCCCTAAAGGCTGACTTTTTTGGAGCAAGGGTGCCATAGTGGATTCCAAGGTGGCAGTGGCTAGCAAAAAGGAGCTTGCTGAGGAGAGCTCCTCACTCCATTCCCCTAACAGAGAGTTAAACAGGTTTGGTAACCGAGTGTATGCATCAGTGTCCATTGCACTCGTGGTTCTAGCTCATGTACCACCTTTTCAGAGGAATTTGAGTAAGAAGCTATCCATATCCTTCTCTGGGTCCTTAGCAGAGGAGAAGAAAGCCATCAGCATGCACTTAGCCACCCTTTAGTCCCTGTCAGATGTGTCAGTGCACCTCATCTCAAATGTGTCTGATGGCATGTTGAGAGCAGCATACACCAGAATACCTGTCAGATGACATGCCTAGATGCTTCTCTGTGACTTCACAGATTACTTCCAAATGTCCTTTAATTAATTTTATTTTATTTTACATTTGTTGACCGGGCTAGTATAGCTGGACACGTCCATTTTCAGTAGAGACCCGTGGAGAAAAGCTCCACTACATTTAAAAGTAACTGTACATATTACAACTAGAAAACAAGATTTTTACATAACAGTGTAGTACTAATATACTTTAGAATTATTTACAAGCTATAGTTTCAAATATTTCTAAGGTAGAGGCATGTTTATACAGTAGACAGCATTGCTAAGCAAGTTTAAGTTCTGCAGCAGATTCAAGGAAGGCAATATTAGTAGTAACTTTAGTAGGTTGAACAGCACATATTCTCAGAGGTTAATAAGAGGTAGATATAAAATGGCAGTTATAAGAACAGTAGACATAAAATATAAAGGAGGGAGATTTTTAGACAGGATTTGTGCAAGGGCATAGCCAGTGAGTTAGAAGATATTCTTTAAGTTGCTTTTTGAATAGAAATGTAGAAGAGAGAAATGAGAGTTCCCTGGGGAGCAGGTTCCAGGATGTCCTTCATGGATGCATCTGCAGTCATAACAACTGGGTTGTCCTGTCGTCAGGCAGCCCTTCAGTCGGCCGGATTCCAAAGTCTGGGTCCGGCTTCGGCTGATGTCGCACTTCACCCGACGTCATCTCTGCTGGTCTTCGGGTATAAAGGCATCAGCCGACGCCATTTTCTTAAGTCTTTCTTGCCGCGTGGCGCCCGAAGCAGAAGCTGTTCGCAAGTGCCGGTCGGTCAGATCCAGAGATTCCTACTACCGAATACTACTTCGAAGACTTCTAAAGCTAAGTACCCCGTTGGGGACTCTTTCTTGCCTCAGCCGATGTCAGAAAAAGTAAATAATTGTTTAACTTGTGGGAAACAAATACCTCATAAAGATTTCCACTCTTACTGCCTACCTTGTTTAGGCCCAGACCACGACGTAGCTGCCTGTTTAGCCTGTGCTTCCTTCAACCGACGAACGCTTAGGCGTCGGTCGGAGTTTGCTGAACAGTTTTTCGGCTCAGATTTTGCATACATTATGCCGTCGGATCCTCCGACTACACAAATAATTAAAAAGCGCAAAGAAAAAGACCGACACTCGCGGTCCGCGGTTTCGGCCGAAACCACGGATAAGCAAACCGCGAGTGTCTCGGTTTCGGCCGAAACCGAGAAATCCGGTCAACACTCAGCCGAATCCATGACTACTACCGAGGCCCCTGCTACTTTACTTGAATCGGCCTCTGAAATTTTGCCTACTTCTGTGGCTTCTACTGACTTATCTGACACCATCCCTTTGGATGTTTCTACCCCAGCACGTGGTGCTGCTAGGCCTCCTGCAGCCATGTCTATAAAGGCCTTTGCCAGGGCCAAAGCAGCCAAAACTGTTAAAACAATTCCTGCTAAGGCCCCCTCTCACAGACACACTTCTAGTTCTCAAATGCTTACTTTGGCAGAGGATTTGATTTCCTTAATTAGGGGATCCCAATCACATCCAGACAGGGCCTCTCAGCCTCCAGAAAAGAGACCTAGGACTGAGCCACCCCAGCAGGAGTGCTCTGATGATCCCTTGGAGGACTCAGACACCACAGACCAACCAGAGGCTCCTTTGTCCACTTATGAAGACTCTGATGCTGATGATTCCATCCCATCTGCCTCTCCACCAGAGGAATTCTCTTTTGGGGAAACCTTACATGCCATGAGAGAGCAATTCCAATGGCAAGGTCAAGATTTCTCAGATTCAAGAAAAAGGCTTAGGACCTTTCTACACTTACCACAGCACAGGCCTTTAGCTATACCTCCAGTTTTGCCTGTTGTGGATGACGCATTTAATGATGTTTGCACAGCACCTGATTCTTTACCTCCAGCCCCTGCCAAACCAGACAGATTTTACAGGGTACCTAACACTCACCACCACCTTTTCAAGGCCCCTCTTGCAGATCCTGAGACTATTTCCCAGGGGCCTAAGGCAGTAGCTTCTACATCTACAAAGAACCCTCTCCCTTCTGAAAGGGAGTCCAGGTCATTGGAGAGATGGGGCAAAAAAGTTTACACCTCTGCCACTCTCTCAGCTAGAGCTTTAAACTGTCAGTTCCACATGATCCAATACCAAGAGTTTATGCTTGATCAGTTGACTAAGAAAGTTTCCTCTGAAGAATCCTTAGATAAGAAATATGTTTTAGAAATGGTGAATAACATACAGCAGGTTAGTAACCATTCTTTGAAATGTGGCTATGATGCACTGGAGGCTTCATTTAGATCAGCCATGACTGGCACAGTGATCAGAAGACATGCATGGTTGAAGGAGCAGGTCCTGCCAGATCATGTAAAAGCAAAGCTGTTAGATGCTCCTATGGATAAGGGCAGTCTATTTGGTACCTCTGCTCAAGAAGTAATAAAGAAAATGGAAGAGAAGGCAAAATCTGTACAAACAGTTAAGGATTTCTTACAGGTTCAGCCCCCTCGGTTTAGCAGAAACTGGCCTGCCAAAAATTGGTCCTTTCCAGACACCTCAAAGACCCAAAGAGGCAGGTATAGGCGCTCTAGAGGCAGAAACCAATCCAGAGGAAATGCCTACAGAGGACGACAGTGGCAAGGTAATAACCAGCGAGGCACTGACACAACCACTGCCACCACAACAGGACAATCACAGTGACTTGGCTCTGACACCGCCTACCAGAGAGCAAATAGCAGCACCTTTAGGCGGAAAGTTAACCTTATTTTCTCAGAATTGGCACTATATCACAACAGACAAGTGGATTTTAAAGACCATAGACCAAGGCTACAGGTTCCACTTCCACACCTTACCAGTAAAAAGAGGAATGCCAAACTTACCTCCAACTCAAAAAACAGAAGCTCTAAACCAGGTAGATCTACTAATCAAGATGAGAGCTGTGGAGAAAGTACCAGTAAATCAACAGGGCAAAGGATTTTACTCCAGACTCTTTCTAGTCCCAAGAAAAGAAAAAACTTGGAGGCCCATTCTCGATCTGTCCGTCTTAAACACATACCTCATCGTTCCAAAATTCAAAATGCTGACCTTACAGCAACTTCTTCCCATGCTGGGCAAGGAGTGTTGGCTGGTGACTCTAGATCTCAAGGAGGCATACCTGCACGTCCCCATTCGACCAAATTGCAGAAGATACCTCAGATTTCTTGCAGGATCAGAGCATTATCAATTCTCAGCATTGCCTTTTGGCTTATCTACTGCGCCCAGAGTATTCACAAAATGCCTGGCATCAGTAATCGCTCATTGCAGGCTGCAGGGAATCCAAATCTATCCATACCTGGACGACTGCCTGTTACAAGCGGACAACAAAGACAAGCTGACAACAGATTTACAAAGGGTCATTCGCTTGCTACAAGCCCTGGGATACACAGTCAATTTAAAAAAGTCAAGGCTCATACCATCCCAGACAAGAACATTCTTGGGTGCAGAATTGGACACAGTAAAACAAATGGCATTCCTGACTGCAGAAAAACAAGAACATCTCCCTCTTTACTTCTTGGCATTAACAAAAAGGAGCAAACTAACAGCAAGAAAAGTACTGCAGGCCTTGGGATTCATGGCAGCATGCATAATCCTGATTCCTCATGCCAGACTGCATATGAGAAAACTACAGTGGTACCTAAAAAACTTATGGTCTCAACACAGGCACAGCTTAGAAACCGAAATCCCACTAATCCCATGCCTGAAACAAGAATTTCTATGGTGGGCCCAAGCATGCCAGACAAACCTAGGCTTGCCCTTCCACAAATGCCAAGCGAGCCAGACCATCACAACGGACGCCTCAGACCTAGGCTGGGGAGCACACATGCTGGACAAATGCATACAAGGATTGTGGACTCCAGACCAGATGCACCTGCACATAAACCAAAAAGAAATGCTGGCAGTGCAGCTAGCAATCCAGAAATTCAAACCTTTCCTCAAAGAAGGTCATTTATTGATAAGGACAGACAACACCACAGTCATGTGGTACATCAACAAGCAAGGGGGCACCCATTCTTACCCCCTATGCAGAATGACTATGGAACTTTGGAACATGGCTCTGAACTACAACATCCAGTTGCAGGCAATTTTTGTGCCAGGAAAAGAAAATACCCTAGCAGATATGTTAAGCAGAACCACCTCGGATGCTCACGAATGGATGCTGCACCCGGACATCTTCAAGACCATCACAAGGAAATGGGGATTGCCACAAATAGACCTGTTCGCATCCCCACTCAACCACCAGCTCAGGAAATTCTGCACACGGACGTGTCACCCTCTTGCATGGAAGGTGGACTCCCTTTCCTTCAGTTGGAAAGGCCTGACAGCTTATGCATTCCCACCTCTTCCTTTGATGCACAAGGTACTGCTGAAAATCAAGGAGGAAAGACCAAGGATAATTCTAATAGCTCCAAATTGGCCAAGACAACACTGGTATCCCTTGCTGAGGAGCATGTCTCAGGAGAGAATGTGGTCAATACCCCTGATGCCTTTGATGCTAACTCAGAACAACTACAGCATCCTGCATCCAAACCTAAAAACCTTACAGCTGACTGCCTGGAACATCACTTAAGAGCAACTAACCCAGACTTATCCCAAAGGATTAAAGACATTATACTTGAAGCCCGCAGACCTTCAACAAGAAGGAACTATGCAGGAAAATGGAAAAGGTTTGCCATTTGGAGTGCGGAAAGAGGAAAAGATGTGTCAAACATAGACATTGCTAACATCCTGGAGTACTTGGCAGAGCTCCTACACACAGGCCTGTCCTACTCCTCCATCAAGATACATGCATCAGCTATTTCTGCAGAATACAGCTTTGAGCCACCTGTCTTCTCGCACCCTCTACTCAGGCAATTCCTCAGAGGAATCAAGAATGTAAAACCTCCTAGGAAACCACCACTACCAGCATGGGACTTAAATTTTGTACTAGAAAAATTGACACTCCCACCATTTGAACCAGCAGGAACAGCGGATCTTCAACACCTATCATGGAAAACTGCTTTCCTCCTGGCAATTACTTCAGCAAGAAGGGTTTCAGAACTCCAGGCCTTAATGGCAGTACAACCCTTCCTGATCTTCCATCAAGATAGAGTGTCCATGAGAACTAATCCTACATTTATGCCAAAGGTGGTATCCAGAGTGTCCTTAAACCAGGCAATCCACCTACCTACCTTCTTTCCCAACCCTCAGAACAGGGGGGAAAGGCTACTACATACCTTGGGTGTACATAGACAGTTACGCTACTACCTGGACAGAACCAAAGGTAACAGAAAAACTGACCAACTGTTAGTGGCCTATGCACAAGGAAGGGAAGGAAAAGCAATTTCCAAACAGACAATCTCCAAATGGATAGGAAATTGCATAAGATTCTGTTACACCTACCATGGAAAACCAATGCCACAGAACATAAGACCTCATTCAACAAGAGCTACAGCCACTACCACAGCCTTCTTACGAGGAGTGGCAACCAAGGACATTATTGAGGCGGCTACTTGGACCTCCGTGCATACATTTGCCAAGCATTATAATTTACCTCTATATTCTAGATCCCGAGCAGGGTTTGCCACTGCTGTACTGCAAGGGATCCTAACTACACCATAATTCTTTCTTCCTCCACCCCTAGTTTAGCTATGGTATTCTACCCAGTTGTTATGACTGCAGATGCATCCATGAAGGACATAGTACAGTTTTGTACCTACCATAAATGTAGATGTCCGAACTGGATAGCATCTGCAGTCAGGATTACCCACCCTCCTACCCCTCTGTGGTACTCCTAGGAGATTTGCATTCCTAATAGCTAGCTGGGGGGGAGTCTATTATGGTGTATTTGTTTGTATATATGTACATACATACTTATTTTTTGTGATTGCCTTCTACCTTGTCTGCATACATTGGCATTTATCCAAATTTTAGCCTCACAAGAGGGCAACTGGCATCTGGGGCAAGAAACACTGAAGAAAATGGCGTCGGCTGATGCCTTTATACCCGAAGACCAGCAGAGATGACGTCGGGTGAAGTGCGACATCAGCCGAAGCCGGACCCAGACTTTGGAATCCGGCCGACTGAAGGGCTGCCTGACGACAGGACAACCCAGTTGTTATGACTGCAGATGCTATCCAGTTCGGACATCTACATTTATGGTAGGTACAAAACTGTACTTTTTCTCTACAGTGTTGGAGAACAGTGTGTCCCCAGCCTTGTTTTTGGATTTATGTATAGTTGCTAGTAATCTATTAGCTGAGCGAAGGGTTGTGAGATTTTTGTAGGGGGTGATAAGACTAGTTAGTATTGGAGTATTACTCGGATGATATAGGATTTTGTGTGTGATATGTTGTTGAAATATTAGTTGATTTTGGAGTTTTAGCCATCCAAGTTGTTTTAGATTATGACAATGGTGGGTTCTAAATGTGGAGCTGGTGGCAAATCTGGCTATGTTGTTATAGGTCACTGCCAGTTTGTTGACGTTGCTTTTAGAAAGATTAGTTTAAATGGGAGAGGCGTAGAGGAGAGGAGAGATGAGATGGGTGTGGGCAATAGTAGTTCTGGCTGTAGGGATAAGGTAGGGTTTAATTCTGTAAAGGGTGCCTAGCTTTCTGTTAACTGATTTAATGGTGGTATTGATGTGTATGTCAAAGTTAATGTTATGGTCTGTTGTTACACCTAAGAGTTTGGTGGTTGGTTCCGGAGGTATAACAGGACCATTATTAGATGTCACTGTAAGGTCAATTTGAGAGGACTTTATAGTAGGGTTGAAGAGCAATCATTTAGTTTTTTTGGCGTTCAGGAGTAGGCAGCACTGCAGGAACCAGCTTTCAACTTTACTGAATAAATTCTGGGTGAGGGATTGGAGTTCTGGTAAGGAAGTAGCAGAGCATATTAATGTTGAATCGTCTGCTTATTGCTTCCCATGATGGATCCACCCTATTGAGACGCTATCCAAAAGTGAGCAAGAGGGCAAAACCTTGTCTACCATTGAAATTTATTTATTTCTTTTTTTTTTTTACCCCCAATGGAACTTTTCAAGAAGTTGTGATCTTTCATGTCCCATGGTTTTGCCCCAGATGCTTCTGGGAATAGACACGCACACATGTCCACGTACACATCCATGAGGCAGGTGTGAGAACGTTCATAGTGGATGTCACATCCTTGGCAGAGGTGGACCACAGAATCAAGGTTTTCAAGGTCCTTTCTCCAACAGGCCTTTTCAGTGCTCCTGAACATTTGCCTGTGCTGTTGTACACTGGAGGCAGTCGGGGGGGGGGGGTTCTTATCTCTGCACCCCATGGCCTGTATGTCCATCACCCAAGGTAAATTGGTGCAAAGTATCATAACCAGGGGCTATATCATTCCCTTTCTTTCTTTGTTACTCAGTCCCCATATTTAAGAAAACTTCCCAATGTGCCCCATACTCAGTGGAAGGCAGCAGCACAAGAAATAAAAATGCTGCTAGACAGCAAATCATCCAGAATGTCCCATGAGACCAGCATGGATCCAGAGTTTACTCAAGGTTCTTTTTGGTGCCAAAGAAACACTTGGAAATCAAGCCCATTCTGGACATTAGTCACTTGAACCAGTATGTGAAGCAGACAAAATTCTGGGTAGTCCTGGTTCAGTCCTTCCTGTTGTTAAGGAAGGATGATTGGATGTGCTTGTTAGACCTCTAGGATGCATACTATCACATAAAAGTGGACAGATGATCCAGAAGGTTTCTTTACTTTCAACTAGGAACTAGTCGCTTCCAGTTCAGTTCCCTGTGTTTAGTCTCACCAGAGCTTCCGTGGTATTTACCAAGTGCATGGCAGTGGTTGTAGCTCATCTCCAGCTACAGGGTTTCTGAATGTTCCCATGTACAGATGACTGGATCATAGCCACCTCCTTCAGGAATCTTCTTATTCAAGTTAGGGACTCTCTGCTCCATCTTTGCTTACAGCTAGGTATAACTGCCAACATTGCCATGTAGAAGCTGAAAACAGTACAAAAGACAGAGTTCATTGGTACCCGTCTGGATATCAAGTTACAGATAACCAGACTACAGAAATCCAGGATTCTTACTGTTCAGCAGCAAGTGGTGGCTGTAGTCTCCCATCAGAAACCACCAGCAAGGTCTGTTGTATGTCTTCTGAGTTGATTTTTTTGTTCTCCCTTCTTCCCAGGACACAGTGACCATGGATCCTTCTCAACTGGGGTGAGGGGGACTTTTTTGTAGGAAAGACTGTCCAGGACATATGGTACCCTTTAGAGGCCAGCCTTCATATCATTATCCAGGAGATAAGGGCAGTCCTCCTAGCATTGCATGTTTTTCTAGATTCTTTCCTCAGGAGTGTGATCTCCATCCAAATGGACAACATGATGGTTTGGTACATCAACAAATGGTGGGAACACATTCTAACTTATTGTGTTGAGAGGCCGTGATAGTTTGGCTTTGGGCAATGTCTTCCCACTGCTTTCTGATAGTAGCACACATATTGGAGAAGTCCATTGTTCTAGCAGGCAAGCTGAGTAGATCTATCCTTCTGCCTCACAAGTTGTCATTCTGCATGATAGTGACAGAGCAAATCTTCAGCCAGTGGGGCCGAATGTACTGCAATCTATTAGCTTCCCTCTCCAGCATCAAATGCAGCTGCTAATTTGCAGTAATCTCCCTAGAAGGAGAGTCCCTGTGGGATGCTGTAGTCCACACTTGCCCCCCCCCCCCCATCTCCTTTATGCTTATCAGCAGAAAGCAATTTGGAACAAGGCTACAGTAATCCTCATTGCTCCCTTTTGGGTTTGACAGGTATAGTTTCCCTTCCTCTGGTCTCATTTGATTCACCCTCCATTGGTGTTACACCTTGATGTCCTTCAAGAATGCAACTGCAGTCCTGACATATGGGTTGTCGGGCAGCCCTCGGTCGGCCAGATTCCAAAGTCTGGGTCCGGCGTCGGCCAATGTCGCCTCCTCTCCGACATCAGAACGGCTGGAGTATAAAGGCATCCACCAACGCCATCTTCTTCAGTCTTTCTTGCCGCGGTGCCCGAAGCAGAAGCAGTTCGCAAGTGCCGGTCGGTCAGCTCCTGTGTTTCTTCAGTGCCGAAGTCATCTAAAAGCTAAGTACCCCGTTGGGGAACATTTTTTCTTGCCTCAGCCGATGTCAGAACAAATTGAAAAAGTTAATAATTGTTTGTCTTGTGGTAAACAAATACCTCATAAGGACTTCCATTCTTATTGCCTCCCTTGCCTGGGCCCAGACCACGATGTCCCGGCCTGTGCTGCCTGTGCTTGCTTTAATAAGCGCACTCTCAGGCGCCGGGCAGAATTTGCCGAAGACTTTTTTGGCGAATCCTACACTTACATCATGCCGTCGGAACAACCGACAGCACAAACATCCAAAAAACGAAAGGACCGGGACCGACATCCTTGGACCGCGTCTTCCACCGATCTTACGCCTAAGCCCTCCACGAGTGCTTCGGTCCCTTCGGAAGCGGTAATCCAACCGCTCCAGGCCGACAACACCGCGTTACCACGTGCTTCGGTCTCGGAGTCTACTCCGGTGCCGGTTGTTGACTTTCCTCCAGAAACCGAAGTTCTGGAACTACCTGACACCATTCCTGTGGACAAAGTTACCTTTGCACGTGGGGCAGCTAGGCCGCCTGTATCTATGTCCATCAAGGCCTTTGCACGCGCTAAGGCCGCCAGCCAGGCAAAGGCCCATTCTAAACCTACTTCTCAGGCCCCTTCTTCTGATAGACAAATCATGTCTCTTGCTGCAGACCTAATCTCTCTTATCAGGGGGTCTCAGCCTCACCCAGACAGAGGTTCTCAGCCGCCAGCGGAAAAAAGGCCTAGAACTGAGCAGGCAGACAACCTCTCTTCAGATGAAGCCTCTGGGGATTCAGAGCATTCGGATACCCAAGAAGAATCCTTCCAGGCCTATGAGGATTCTGATGCTGAGGAATCAATTCCCTCTGCCTCTCCTCCAGAGGATTTTTCTTTTGGTGAAGTCCTCCACTCCATGAGGGAGCATTTTAAGTGGCAGGGTCAGGAATTTTCAGATTCTAGGAAAAGGCTACGTACCTTCCTTAAATTACCCCAGCACAGACCTTTAGCTATCCCTCCAGTTTTGGATGTCCTGGATGATGTATTCTCAGACTCAAGTGCTTCTCCTGACTCTCTCCCTCCTGCTCCTGTCAAGCCAGACAGATATTACAGGGTCCCTGACACTCACAAGCATCTCTTTAAGGCCCACTCTGTGGATCTAGAAACTATTTCACAGGGCCCCAAAGGAGTGGCTACCTCCTCGGCCAAAAACCCACTACCAGCTGACAGGGAAGCAAGGTCCCTGGAGAGATTGGGTAAAAAAGTCTATACCTCTTCCACCCTTGCCATGAGGTCACTTAATTGCCTTTTTCATATGTTTCAGTACCAGGATTATTTACTGGATGATTTGCAGAAAAAGCTAGCCTCTCCTGAGCCTACAGATAAAAAGGCATTGCAGGATTTGGTTCATAATACTCAGCAGGTTAGCAATCATTTTCTTCAGTGTGGTTATGATGCATTGGAGGCTTCATGTAGGGCAGCTATGACAGGGGCTGTTATCCGTAGACATGCTTGGTTAAAAGAACAGCCACTGCCGGATCATGTTAAAGTAAAGCTCCTGGACGCACCTCTGGATAAACAGAAGCTTTTTGGTGCTAACGCTCAGGATGTGTTGAAGTCTATTGAGGAGAAGGCAAAATCAGTACAGACAGTAAAGGATTTCCTCCAGGTTCAGCCACCCAGATTCAGCAGGAATTGGCCTTCAAAGAATTGGTCCTTTCCAGACACTGACAAGTTTCAAAGGGGAAAAAACAGGCATGCCCGAGGTAGAGGGCAATACCGAGGCTCCAACAGGGGCCGCCAATGGCAACCTCAAAATCAGAGAAGTGGCACAGGTAGTTCACCTGCACCACAGGGACAGTCACAATGACTTACCTTTCACTCCGCCTACCAAGGCTCAAAGAGAAGCACCTCTAGGCGGAAAATTATCCTTATTCTCAAAAAACTGGCACATTATAACAAAGGACAATTGGATTCTGGACATAATAGACAAAGGTTACAGGTTCCACTTCCATATCTTACCAACAGGACAAGGCATGCCAAACCTGCCACAAAATCAAAGGGCAGAGGCACTCATAGAAGTCTCAAAGCTGTTACAAATAAAAGCAATAGAGAGGGTTCCTCCTCAGGAACAAGGCCAGGGATTTTATTCAAGACTGTTCCTTGTTCCAAGAAAAGAAACACAATGGAGGCCTATACTGGATTTGTCCGTTCTAAATACATTTCTCATGGTGCCAAAATTTAGGATGCTGACGTTACAGCAACTTCTTCCCATGCTGGGCAAGGGGTCTTGGCTGGTTACTCTGGACCTCAAGGAGGCATACCTGCATGTCCCTATCAGACACAGTTGCAGAAGATACCTCAGATTTCTTGCAGGAACAGAGCACTATCAATTCTCAGCATTGCCGTTTGGCTTATCTTCTGCGCTCAGAGTATTCACGAAATGCCTGGCATCAGTAGTGGCACATTGCAGAATCCAGGGGATTCAAATATACCCTTACCTGGACGACTGCCTCATACAAGCAGACAGCAAACAAACCTTGATAAAACACTTGGATTACGGCATTCATTTGCTGTAGGCTTTGGGATGCACAGTCAACATTCAAAAATCAAGACTACTGCCATCCCAAGAGATTATTTTTCTAGGAGCAAAGCTGGACACACAGCTGCAAATGGCTTTCCTCACAGAGGAGAAACAAAGGCATTTAACAGATTACTTCAAAAGCCTAGCAAAACTAACCCACCTGACTGCAAGGAAGACCCTGCAGGCCCTGGGGTTCATGGCATCTTGCATTCTCCTAATTCCTCTGGCAAGACTACACATGAGAAAGCTGCAGTGGTACCTACAAAGCTTGTGGTCTCAACACAGCCACAACCTAGAAGACATAATACCACTCATACCATGCCTGCAAAGGGAATTTTTGTGGTGGGCTCAAGCAAGTCACTTAAACGACGGCATGCCTTTCAACAAAGCTCCAACAAGTCAAACTATTACAACAGACGCCTCAGACCATGGATGGGGGGCGCACATGGACGGCAGATGCATTCAAGGGCAATGGACTCCCATGGAAATGCATCCGCATATAAATCAAAAAGAGATGTTGGCAGTGATACATGCAATAGAAGCCTTTGGAAAATTTCTTCAGCAAGGTCATCTGCTAATAAGGACAGACAACACCACTGTCATGTGGTACATAAACAAACAAGGGGGCACACGTTCCTACCCAATCTGCAGACTAACAATGACTCTATGGGAAAAGTCCCTGAAACTGAACGTCTACTTGCAATCCCAGTTTGTTCCGGGCAAGGACAATGTTCTGGCAGAAAGGTTGAGCAGAAATTTCTTGGATCCACACGAATGGATGCTACACCCACGCATTTTCTCACAAATTACAACTGCATGGGGAAGACCAGACATAGACCTCTTTGCATCTCATCTCAATCACCACCTGGAAAGGTTCTGCACAAGGAATACACCATCCTCTAGCCTGGAGAACGGATGCTCTTTCCTTCAGCTGGAATGCCCTAACAATTTATGCATTCCCTCCTCTACCTTTACTCACCAAGGTGTTACTGAAGATCAAGGCAGAACAACCGAGAGGAATCTTGATAGCTCCAGACTGGCCAAGGCAACACTGGTATCCACTGCTACTGAGCATAACTCACACCAAACCGTGGCCCTTGCCTCAATGGCCTCTGCTCCTGTCTCAACACAATTGCAGGACTGTTCATCAGAACCTGCAAACCTTGAAGCTGACAGCTTGGAGGGTTCCATGACTGTGGCCCATGACTCCCTCTCTGAAAAAGTTCAGGAAATCTTGCTGGAGGCATGCAGACCTTCCACCAGAAAAACCTATTCGGCCAAATGGAAGAGATTCATCATCTGGAATGTCAACAAGGGCCAGGATGCATCACTGATGAACATACCTCAGATATTAGAATACTTGGCAGAAATGTTTCACAGTGGCCTCTCATACTCTTCCATCAAAATACACGCTTCAGCTATCTCAGCACATTACAACTGTGATCCACCTGTGTTCTCGCATCCCTTGCTAAGACAGTTTCTAAGAGGAATAAAGAATATCAAACCTCCAAGGAAACCACCAATTCCTGCATGGGACCTCAATTACGTCTTGGAAAAGTTAACTCTTCCTCCTTTTGAACCAGCAGCATCTTCAGAAATGCAATTTCTCTCTTGGAAAACGGTGTTCCTGTTGGCAGTCACTTCAGCAAGAAGAGTCTCGGAGATACAGGCCCTCATGGCAGTTCCTCCTTTTCTCATCTTTCATCAGGACAGAGTTTCCCTTGGGACCAATCCTTCATTCATGCCTAAGGTGATATCCAAAGTGTCTCTAAACCAAGCAATTCATCTGCCTACCTTCTTTCCTAACCCTCAAAATAAAGGGGAAAAGCTGCTGCATACTTTAGACATTCACAGACAACTACGCTACTACTTGGACAGAACAAAGATCATCAGGAAGTCTGACCAACTGTTTGTAGCCTATGCTGCTGGAGCGCAAGGAAAAGCAGTCACCAAACAAACTATTTCAAAATGGATTGGACACTGCATCAGATTCTGTTACTCTTTCCATGGAAAAAGTGTGCCAGCTAATATTAGACCGCACTCCACCAGAGCTATGGCCACATCAACAGCCTTTCTAAGAGAGTGGCTACAAAAGATATTCTAGAGGCTGCTACATGGAGCTCCATGCATACATTTACCAAACACTACAACCTGCCATTATACTCCAGATCCTGAGCAGGCTTTGCTTTGGCAGTCCTGCAGGGCCTTCTAGCTACACCATCTCTTGCTTAGTCCTACCACCCCCAGCTTGGCTATGGTATTCAACCCATATGTCAGGGCTGCAGTTGCATTCTTGAAGGACATAGTACAGTTTTGTACCTACCATAAATGTAGATGTCCGATAGATATGCAACTGCAGTCAGGTTTTCCCTCCCTCCTACCCCTCTGTTTTCCCTTTGGGTCCTTTCTCCCCTTACCTATCTGCTGGGGTTCTATGTCATGGTGTATCTGTTTATTACTGTTGTGCATGTCTGTTTATCCATTCACAAAATTTAGCCTTCCTTGGACGGCACCTGGCATCTGGGGCAAGAAACACTGAAGAAGATGGCTTTGGCGGATGCCTTTATACTCCAGCCGTTCTGACATCGGAGAGGAGGCGACATCAGCTGACGCCGGTCCCAGACTTTGGAATCTGGCCGACCGAGGGCTGCCTGAGGCAGGACAACCCATATGTCAGGACTGCGGTTGCATATCTATCGGACATCTACATTTATGGTAGGTACAAAACTGTACTTTCTAAATCTTCTCTCTCACCCATCTGGGAAGTCTCACCTAGGCATCGAAGCCTTGAAGTCGTCGACCACATGGTTTCTCCAGTTCTGCTGATGGTCAGACAGTCCAGGCTTTCATCTCACGTATTACACATTCTGACTTCCGCACAGAAACTCTTGACCACCAAAAGTAAATGAAAAAGATTTTTGAAAACAAACAAGCATCGTTCACCCTTCCTTGCTTTTGTAAGTCCTGAAGGATTGTAACAGTCCCTAACTCACTTAGTTGACATTCAGACAAGGCATATACCTAGGTCTTTAGGCATCAAATCAGATCTGAAGTAACAAGGAGAAAGTACAGTTGTGTACACTTACCATAAATGTAGATGTTCGAGTGTATTCACTGTTGCAGTCATCACATTTGGGTTATCTGCTTGCAGTAGCCCTCAGTCGGCATGATTATCAAAATCTTGGGTCCTGCGTTGGTTGCTGTCTCATCTTCCATGACGTCAGGGGTATAAGGCATGCAGCCGATGCCATTACATCAGTTTTTCTGCCCCAGTTGTCAGGTGCCCCCCCTAATGGGAAGCAGTTAAATATATATATACAAGGTTACACCTCCAACAAAAAAGCAAATACACCAAAAAGCTTTAAACATAGTAAAAAAGGGAAAGAGGTATAGCCAAAAGAAGTAAGGGGGCTGGAGGGAGGGTAACCAAGACTGCAACAGTGAATACACTCAAACATCTACATTTATGGTAAGTGTACACAACTGTATTATGTTCTTCGTGTTTCACTGTTGCAGTCATCACATTTGAGCAGATTCCCAAAGCTAAGGATGGGAGGAGGAAATTAGATAGCATTAGGACCAGCTATAAGGCCCTGCAAGTCTGCATTGGCAAAGTCAGCTCTGGATTTAGAGAAAATTGGCAAATGGTAATGCTTGGTGAAAGTATGTACAGAACTCCAGGTAGCAGCTTCTAGAATGTGCCTGGTAGGGACACCTCTGAGAAAGGCTGTAGAGGTAGATGCAGCCCTGGTTGAATGTGGTCTTATCCCCTGTGGGATAGGTTTTCTATGGTGCTTATATCAGAAATGAATGCAATGGCCTATCCATTTAGCAATGGTTTGCTTTGAAATGGCCTTCCCCTCTGCACCTGCAGCAAATCCCACCAGCAGCTGTTCAGATTTCCTGAGCAGTTTAGTCCTGTCCAAGTAAAATCTAAGTTTTCTGTGCACATCTAAGGAGTGCAGTATATGTTCCCCTTTGTTCTGTGGATTTGAAACCAAGGTTGGCAAATTAATGGACTGATTAAGAGCCACACTGGCTACTACCTTGGGCATGAAGGAAGGATTGGTCCTGAGGGGGACTCCCTGTCTGCATGAAAGATGATGAAAGGCTCCACTGCTTTAAGGGCCTGCAATTCAGACACCCTTCTTGCTGAAGTGATGGCTAAAAGAAAGGCTGTTTTCCAAGAAAGGAATTTCAACTCTGCGATTGCAGTTGGCTAAAAAGGAGGTAGAGTGAGTTTTTCCAATACAAAGTTAAGGTCCCAGGCTGGAGTTGGGGCTCTCCTGGGTGGTGTTAAGTTTTTGGCCCCTCTGAGGAACTGCTTGAGCAGTGGATGAGAGAAGAGGGGTGGTTTTGTGTTGTAATGAGCTGAAATAGCTGAGGCATGAATTTTGATGGAGGAAAAGGAAAGGCCCTTGTGAAGCATCTCAGTTAAGTATTGAAGAATCTGAGGTAAATTGGGCCGTGCTGTGCCCATCCCCTGAGTTTGGGTCAAGGAACAGAATCTTTTCCATTTTTCAGCATAAGATTTTTCTAGTACTAGGCCTCCTTGCCTCCAGAATGACATCCACCACTTGTTTATTGAGGGATGGTAACGGAGAGATCAGGTAATTAGCCAGGCTGCCAGGTTTAGGGTTTGAAGCTGAGGGTGCAGAATCTGGCCCTCCTGCTGGGACAGCAGGGTAGGGGTCTGAGGCAGGTGCCATAGTTTCAGCAGTGATGCACTGCGCAAGAGGGGGTACCAGTGTTGGTGTGGCCAGTCTGTTGCAATCAGTATCGTCCTTGGTTTGTCCTGTTTGATCTTTAGTAGTACCGTGGAGAGGAGAGGCAGAGGAGGAAAGGCATAAACTGATAGATTTTTCCAGGTGAAGGACAGGGCATCCCCTTTCCAAGCTTGTTTGTGGGGGATCATTGTGTAGAATATGTCCAATTGATAGTTCTGGGGAGAGGCAAACAGGTCTGTCTGTGGGCTCCCCATTTGTTTATCAACATGTTGAATGTCTTTGGTTCCAGATGTCCTTCATGGATGCATCTGCAGTCATAACAGCTGGGTTGTCCTGTCGTCAGGCAGCCCGTCAGTCGGCTGGATTCCAAAGTCCGGGTCCGGCTTCGGCTGATGTCGCTCTTCATCCGACGTCATCTCTGTTGGACTTCGGGTATAAAGGCATCAGCCGACGCCATTTTCCCCAGTCTTTCTTGCCGCGTGGCACCCGAAGCAGAAGCTGTTCGCAAGTGCCGGTCGGTCGGATCCAGAGATTTTTTCTACCGAATACTACTTCGAAGACTTCTAAAGCTAAGTACCCCGTTGGGGACTCTTTCTTGCCTCAGCCGATGTCAGAAAAAGTTAATAATTGTTTAACCTGTGGGAAACTAATACCTCATAAAGATTTCCATTCTTACTGTCTGCCTTGTTTAGGCCCAGCCCACGACGTAGCAGCCTGTTCGGCCTGTGCTTCCTTCAACCGACGAACGCTTAGGCGTCGGTCGGAGTTTGCAGAACAGTTTTTCGGTTCTGACTTTGCTTACATTATGTCGTCAGAACCTCCGACTACACTTTCTGCCAAAACGCAAAGAAAAAGACCGACACTCGCGGTCCGCGGTTTCGCTGAAACCACGCTTAAGCAAACGCGAGTGTCTCGGTTTCGGCGAAACCGAAAACTGATCTAGGTACAGCGAATCTATCTCTACACTTAGGCCCCTGCTACAATTCTTGAATCGGCCTCTGAAACTTTACCCACTGACTTATCAGACACCATTCCCTGGATGTCTCTACCCCAGCACGTGGTGCTGCTAGGCCTCCAGCAGCCATGTCCATTAAGGCCTTCGCCAGGGCTAAAGCAGCCAAGTCTACCAAATCAGTGCCTGTTAAACCACCCTCAACCAGGCCCTCTTCTAGTTCTCAAATGCTCACCTTGGCAGAAGATTTGATTTCTTTAATTAGAGGATCTCAACCTCACCCAGACAGGGCCTCTCAGCCCCCAGATAAGAGACCTAGGGCAGAGCCCCCTGAACCAGTGTCCTCTGATGATTCTGCAGATGAATCAGACATTACTGACCAGCCAGAGGCCCCTTTCTCTAATTTTGAGGATTCTGATGCTGAAGAATCCATTCCAGCTGCTTCCCCTCCAGAAGAAATCTCCTTTGGGGAAACCTTGCATGCCATGCGAGAGCAGTTCCAATGGCAGCAACAAGAATTCTCAGATTCGAAAAGACTTAGAACCTTTCTGCACCTTCCACAGCACAGGCCCTTAGCTATACCTCCTGTTCTTTCTGTGGTAGATGGCGCTTTTAATGATGTCTGCTCTGCTCCAGACTCATTACCCCCAGCCCCTGCCAAACCAGACAGATTTTACAGGGTGCCTGACACTCATCACCACCTTTACAAGGCCCCCCTTGCGGACCCAGAAACTATATCCCAGGGTCCCAAGGCAGTTGCCGCGACCATAGCTAAAAACCCTACTCCTTCTGAAAGGGAAGCAAGGGCATTAGACAGATGGGGTAAAAAAGTATACACTTCAGCTACTCTCTCAGCTAGAGCTTTAAACTGCCAGTTTCACATGATTCAATACCAAGAGTTTATGCTTGACCAGTTAACTAAAAAATTAACCACTGATGAAGCTCTTGACAAGAAATATGTATTAGAAATGGTAAATAACATACAACAGGTTAGTAACCATTCCTTAAAATGTGGCTATGATGCACTGGAGGCTTCATTTAGATCAGCCATGACTGGCACAGTGATAAGAAGGCATGCATGGCTAAAGGAGCAAGCTCTACCAGATCATGTTAAAGCTAAATTGTTAGATGCTCCTATGGATAAGACAAGTTTGTTTGGTGCACCTGCCCAGCAGGTTATGAAGAAAATGGAAGAAAAGGCAAAATCAGTTCAAACTGTTAAAGATTTCCTGCAGGTTCAACCCCCAAGGTTTAGCAGGAACTGGCCTGCCAAGAATTGGTCCTTTCCTGACTCCACAAGATTTCAAAGGGGCAGGAATAGACGTTCCAGAGGCAGAAACCAAACCAGAGGAAGTGCCTACAGAGGACGACAGTGGCAAGGTAACAACAGAGGCACAGACACAGCCACTGCCTCTACTTCAACACAGCCACAGTGACTTATTTCTAAAACCGCCTACCAGGGAGCAAATAGCAGCTCCACTAGGCGGAAGGTTAACTTTATTTGCAAAGAACTGGCACCACATAACAAAAGACAAGTGGATTCTGCAAATTATACATCAAGGTTACCGATTCCACTTCCACACTATACCAGTCAAAAGAGGAATGCCAAATCTACCTCCAAATCAAAAAACAGAAGCTTTACAACAGATAATGGAGTTAGCAAACATGAGAGCTGTGGAAAAAGTGCCTGCAACAGAGCAAGGAAAGGGGTTCTACTCCAGACTGTTCCTAGTTCCAAGAAAGGAAAAAAGTTGGAGACCAATTCTCGACCTGTCCACCTTGAATACATACATCATTGTCCCAAAATTCAAAATGCTGACCCTACAGCAACTTCTTCCCATGCTGGGCAAGGAGTGTTGGCTGGTAACTCTAGATCTCAAGGAGGCATACCTGCACGTCCCTATTCGACCAATCTGCAGAAGATACCTCAGATTTCTTGCAGGATCAGAGCACTATCAATTCTCAGCATTGCCTTTTGGCTTATCTACTGCACCCAGAGTATTCACAAAATGCCTGGCATCAGTAATCGCATACTGCAGACTACAGGGAATTCATATTTACCCATACCTGGGCGACTGCCTGCTACAAGGGGACAACAAAAGCAAGTTGACAACAGATTTGCAAAGGGTCATTTACTTGCTACAAGCACTGGGATACACAGTCAATCTACAAAAGTCAAGACTGATACCATCCCAAACAAGGACATTCTTGGGAGCGGAATTGGACACAGTGAGACAAATGGCATTCCTAACTACAGAAAAACAAAGAGAACTCCCTCTTTACTTCTTGTCACTAACAAAGCTGAACAAATTAACAGCAAGAAAAGTTCTGCAGGCCTTGGGCTTCATGGCATCATGCATAATTTTGGTTCCATTTGCCAGACTCCATATGAGAAAACTACAGTGGTACCTACGGAATTTATGGTCCCAACACAGGCACAGCCTCGAAACAGAAATCCCACTAATTCCATGCTTAAAACAGGAGTTCCTATGGTGGGCCCAGGCATGCCGGTCCAACCCAGGCCTTCCCTTTCACAGATGTCAAGCAAGCCAGAGCATTACAACAGATGCTTCAGACCTAGGATGGGGGGCCCACATGCTGGACAAATGCGTGCAAGGATTGTGGACTCAGGATCAACTTCACCTGCACATCAACCTAAAAGAAATGCTGGCTGTAAAACTGGCTATCCAAAAGTTCAGACCATTTCTCAAAGAGGGCCAGCTGTTGATAAGGACAGACAACACCACAGTCATGTGGTACATCAACAAACAGGGAGGCACTCATTCATACCCCTATGCAGAATGACCTTGGAACTGTGGACCCTGGCACTCAGCTACAACATCCAGCTGCAAGCAAGATTTGTACCAGGAAAAGAAAATACTCTAGCGGACATTTTAAGCAGGACCACATCAGATGCTCACGAATGGCACCTGCACCCGGACATCTTCAGGACCATTACAAAGAAGTGGGGAATGCCTCAGATAGATCTATTTGCATCTCCTCACAATCACCAACTCAAAAATTCTGCACAAGGACATTTCACCCACTAGCATGGAAAGTGGATTCGCTCTCCTTCAGCTGGAAGGGCCTAACAGTTTATGCATTCCCACCTCTCCCCTTGATACACAAAGTACTACTAAAAATCAAGGAAGAACATCCAAGGATAATCCTGATAGCTCCAAACTGGCCAAGACAACACTGGTATCCACTACTAAGGAGCTTGTCTCGGAACAATATGTGGCCAATACCCCTGATGCCTTTGATGCTAACTCAGAACAACTACAGCACCATACATCCAAACCTGAAAACCTTACAACTGACTGCATGGAACATCACATAGCAGCAGCTAATCAAGAACTTTCCCAAAGAGTTAAAGACATTATTCTTGAAGCACGCAGACCTTCAACAAGAAGGAACTACGCTGGAAAATGGAAAAGGTTTGTCAGTTGGAGTTCTGAACATCCTGGAGTATCTGGCCGAACTTCTCCATTCAGGCCTGTCCTACTCCTCCATCAAGATACATGCATCAGCTATTTCAGCAGAATACAGCTTTGATCCACCTGTTTTTTCACACCCTCTGCTCAGACAATTTCTCAGAGGAATCAAGAATGTAAAACCTCCAAGAAAACCACCATTACCAGCTTGGGACTTAAATTTCGTACTAGAAAAGTTGACACTATCACCCTTTGAGCCAGCAGCAACAGCAGACTTACAACACCTGTCATGGAAAACTGCTTTCCTACTGGCAATTACCTCAGCAAGGAGGGTTTCAGAACTACAGGCCTTAATGGCAGTGCAACCCTTCCTAATCTTCCACCAAGATAGAGTATCCATGAGGACTAATCCAACATTTATGCCTAAGGTGGTATCCAGAGTGTCTTTAAACCAGGCAATCCACCTACCTACCTTCTTTCCCAACCCACAAAACAGAGGGAAAGAATACTGCATACCTTGGATGTACATAGACAGCTACGCTACTACTTGGACAGAACCAAAAGCAGCAGAAAGACTGACCAACTTTTGTGGCCTATGCAACAGGAAGAGAGGGAAAAGCTATTTCCAAACAGACAATCTCCAAATGGATAGGAAATTGCATACGATTCTGTTACTCCTTCCATGGAAAACCAATTCCACAGAACATAAGACCTCATTCTACAAGGGCAACAGCCACTACCACAGCCTTCTTACGAGATGTGGCAACCAAAGACATTATTGAGGCGGCTACTTGGACCTCCGTGCATACATTTGCCAAGCATTATAATTTGCCTCTATATTCCAGATCCCGAGCAGGGTTTGCCACTGCTGTACTGCAAGGGATCCTAAACACACCATAATCTACTTTTATCCTCCTCCCCTAGTTGGCTATGGTATTCTACCCAGCTGTTATGACTGCAGATGCATCCATGAAGGACATAGTACAGTTTTGTACCTACCATAAATGTAGATGTCCGAACTGGATAGCATCTGCAGTCAGGATTACCCTCCCTCCTTCCCCTCTGAGGTACTCCTAGGGTGTTTACCCTCCTAATAGCTAGCTGATGGGGGGGAGTCTTTTATGGTGTATTTGTTTGTATATATGTACATACATGCTTATTTTTGTGGTTACCTCTATCCTTTTGCAAACATTGGCATCTATCCTAAATTTTTAGCCTTCAGGAGGGCTTCTGGCATCTGGGGCAAGAAACACTGAGGAAAATGGCGTCGGCTGATGCCTTTATACCCGAAGTCCAACAGAGATGACGTCGGATGAAGAGCGACATCAGCGAAGCGGACCGGACTTTGGAATCCGGCCGACTGACGGGCTGCCTGACGACAGGACAACCCAGCTGTTATGACTGCAGATGCTATCCAGTTCGGACATCTACATTTATGGTAGGTACAAAACTGTACTTTTCCACTCGTGTGGGTCCATGCGATTTCTGCTTAGTTCGTCTGCCAGTGTATTTAGCTTTCCTGGCAGGAAGTGAGCCTGTAGGCGCATTTGGTAGCTCAAGGCTGTGTTCCACAGAGCCATGGCTAGTCTACAGAGAGGGTATGAGTGGGTTCCCCCCTGCTTGTTTATGTACCACATAACAGTGGCGTTGTCCGTTCTTACCATTAATTGTCCTGGAAGAATGTGGTCCTTGAAGGCTGTTAGAACTTTCTGTACAGCTAACATTTCTTTTTGATTGATATGCAGGTGCATTTGACTTGGGTTCCATTTGCCCTGAATGCACTGTCCTGCCAAATGAGCCCCCCATGCGTAGTCTGATGAGTCTGTTGTTAGAGTTTGGGCGGCAGGGGGTAGAGTGAATGGCAGTCCCTTGTTTTGGTGGCAGGCCTCTGCCCACCAAAGGAACTCTAATTGTAGGCAAGGTATGATGGGAATCATTGCTTCTAAATCCTGAGAATATTGACACCATAGACCTTTTAGATACCATTGTAGTTTCCTTATATGCAGCCTTGCATATGGAATTAGGAGAATGCAGGAGGCCATGAACCCCAAGGCTTGCAGTGTTTGTCTTGCAGATAGCAGGGTCTTTGTGGCCATTAGTTTGAAGTAAGCTGTCAAATTAATTTGTTTCTCTGGCGTGAGGAAAGCCATCTGGGAAGCTGTGTTCAAGCTTGCTGCCAGGAATACAATTTGTTGGCGGTGTACAAGATGTGATTTCTTTTCGTTTATGGTGTAGCCCAGAGAAGTTAGCACATTTTGTACAAACGCCAGATGATTTAAAAGTATGTCCTGGCTTTCTGCCTGAATTAGACAATCATCCAGGTATGGGTATATTTGAGTATTTCTTTGCCTACAAAATGCAATGATTGGAGCTAGGCACTTTGTGAATACCCTGGGCACAGTAGATAAGCCAAAGGGCAGTACAGAGAACTGATGGAGCCTGCTTTAAAGCGTAGGTATCTTCTGCAAGATTCCCTGATTGGGATGTGCAGGTAGGCTTCCTTTAAATCCAGTGTTGCCAACCAGGCATCCTTGCCTAGCATAGGAAGCAACTGTTGAAGAGTTAGCATCTTGAATTTTGGGATCACCATAAAAGTGTTTAGGATAGAGAGATCCAGGATAGGACGCTAGGAATTGTCTTTTCTGGGCACCAGGAAAAGTCTTGAGTAAAAACCTTGTCCCCTTTCCTCTTCTGGGACAGTTTGAATAGCCCTTATACTTAAGAGAGAGAGAACTTTCTTTTGAGCCTCTGCCCACTGATTTGAGGGTAGATCTGAACAACCGTTTGGGGTTGGTAAAGTGTGGAAGTGGAATCTGTATCCTTGGGAAGCTATATTTAAAACCCATCTGTCCTGGGTAATGAGTTCCCAGTTTTTTGCCTGCAAAGCAATCTTTCCCCTTAAAGGAACAGTCAGATGAGAAGGGCTTGGAAGTTTTAAAGTTAAGTCATTGAGACAAGTTTACCATAGGGGGGAGTCTTACTACTCCCTGCTTTGGAAGTGAGAGCATCCCACTGCTTAGTCGGGAAAGGACCAATTCTTAGAGGGCCAATGCCTACTAAATCTTGGAGGCTGTACTTGCAGGAAATCTTTAACAGTTTGCATAGATTTAGCTTTTTCCTCCAACTTTTTAAGTATTTCTTATGCTTTGTTGCATCCAGCAATTTAGCTTTAACATGATCTGGCAATGATTGCTCCTTAAGCCAAGCATGCCTTTTAAGTACAGACCCAGTAATAACAGCCCTGCAAAGATGCCTCTAGTGAATCAAAACCACATTGCAAAGTGTGTTTTCCAGCTTGTTCAGCAGAATGCATTAAATCCTGTAAATCCTTATTTTCAGCACAGTCAGGAATCAACATCATTTTCTGTTTAAGCAATCCAGTAATATGCTGCTGATACTTTAACATATGAAACTGGCAGTTTAAGGCCCTAATGGCCAAGGTTGCAGGAGTGTATACCTTCTTACCCCATCTCTCCAGCGCCCTGAAATCTCTTTCAGAGGGGGTAGGATTTTTGGCAGTAGTAGCCTTAATGCCCTTGGGTTCCTGTGAAATGATCTCAGGATCCGCAGTATGATTTTTAAAGAGGAAATTGTGAGAGTCAGGAACCCTGTAATATCTATCTGGTTTTCTGGGAGCAGGAGGTAAGGAGTCAGGGGCCATGCTAGATTCCGAAAAAAGCATCATCAACAATGTCCAGTACAGGGGGGATAGCTAAAGGCATATGTGTTGGGGCAGGAGTAAGAAATCCCTAAGCCTCTTTTTAGAGTCAGAGTAATCCTGGCTTTCCCAGCGAAAATGCTCCCTAAGAGTATGTAAGGTTTCACCAAAAGAGAAATCCTCTGAAGGGGAAGCAGAAGGAATAGAGCCCTCTGCATCAGAATCCTCATAGGTAGATAAAGGTAAATCCTGGTCATCAGAGGAAACAGAAATATCAGAATTCTGATCAGAAGAAACATAAGCAAATTCAGTCCTAGGTGTCTTAGAGGGGGAAGGTTGGCTTCCTCTGATTAAAGTAATAAGGTGTTCAGCCATTCTTATCATTTGTTTTTTAGGCATTGAGGCCTGACCATGCTGTCTGGGCGTCGGATTTCTAGGCATGAATCGAGTTTTAGGCCTTGAAGAAGAAGATGGCATCGGTTTAATTTGCAAGTCAGTAGGCCTAACACCCTCAGAAGCCGGTGCCTGCACAGTGGCTCCAGACCCATCCAAGATAGAGACATCCGCAGGTTCCACAGTTGAAGCATCTCGCGGCATACCGGACTCCGAATGGGTCTCAGTAGAGGCCTGCGAATCTGAAGTAGTAGGTATCAGGGGCTGTGAAAGCACCTCACTGAGTACCGGCGATCTGTCGACTAGCTTAGGAGAAGCATCGTCAGCAGCTTTGGACCTAGTCGACCTGTCTCTGTCTTTATCTTTGCTTTTTTTGGGAATGTCGGTAGTCTGGCGGCTTACCGAAGCCATATTTGGGTAATTGAACCGAGTACCAAAATATGTAGAAGTGTAAATGTACCGACGACGAATAGTTGGTTGTTTAAATAAGGCACAAAAATGACAGCAAGGTACGTCGTGGTCAGGGCCTAGGCAAAGATTACAGTACGAATGAAAATCTTTATGAAGTATTTGCTTTCCACAAGAAATACAATTATTGACTTTTACTGACATCTGTTTAGAGCAAGAAAAAGTTTCCCCAACGGGGTACTTAGCTTTAGTTGAAGACTTTGGTTCTGAAACTCGAAAACAAAAATATCAGGAGTTGGCCAACCGGCACTTGCGAACTGCTTCTGCTTCGGGCACCGCACAGCAAGAAAGACTGATGTAATGGCGTCGGCTGCATGCTTTATACCCTTGACTACTGACATCATGGAAGATGATGAGACAGCAACCGACGCAGGACCCAAGACTTTGATAATCAGGCCGACTGAGGGCTACTGCAAGCAGATAACCCAAATGTGATGATTGCAACAGTGAAACACGAAGAACATCTGCTGCATTATGGAATTGAACATTTTTAAAGGATCTAGCATTATTGTAAGTGCCTAACTTTCGTATCTGCTAATAGGCGGTCCATCCTCATCAGCAGTAAGACTATTGACATTGGACAGCTTACCATCTGAAACTTTCCCAGTAATCTGGCCTCTCAACTTTTATCCAGAATGCTCTGCAGGATACCTTCCTTTTTTAGATTTTTTCTGCTGTGTGTCAAGCCGAAACATCAAGAAATTAGCCCCAGGTTAAATAAATGTTGCATTAAGTTCCTACATTTAGATTTTTCATATCTATTTTAACCTACCAGTTAATGTGATTGACTGCTCAGGTCAGGCTATTGCATTTTATCTTTTTCTCTCAAGTTCTACAATACAGACCATCCACTCCCTAGGCCTTGAATTTTTTTGTCACCTCGATCCTTCCACTTGCTTATGTCTTATAGATGTCCTTTTGTATTACTGTTGCTGTAGTCTTCACATAAGGGATCTCTTGCCAAGGATAGCCCAGCGTCTGGTTAGTATACCAAAGCCTTCAGCTCTAATAGGCACTGTACCTCACACATATGCTCCCCATGTGCGATGTAGGGCATAAAGATGTACAGCCACAGACACTCAGAACGTCTTTGCCACAGTTCCAAGCTCCATTATCAAATGTCGGTCTGAACACCCTTCTTCTCTGCTAATTACCAAGCCATATTTTCAGATACATGCCCCATTGAGGTTTCTTCTCTTCCTAATTGTTCATGTTGTCCAAAAAAGGAAAATGTCAGTGTGGGAGGCAGATTCCCCATAAAGACCGTCACGGCCAGTGTCTTTTTTTTGTTTGGGTGCATTCCATGATCATACACAGTGTTCTATGTGCTAGGTGCTTTTGCCTAAGACCGTACATAGTCACCTCTTCTCCTTGTCCATATACCTGGAGAACAAATGATGTTCTTTGTGATGTCCTTCAAGAATGCAACTGCAGTCATAACATATGGGTTGTCCTGCCTCAGGCAGCCCTCGGTCGGCTGGATTCCAAAGTCTGGGTCCGACGTCGGCTGATGTCGCTTTTCTCTCCGACGTCAGAGCGGCTGGAGTATATAAGCATCAGCCGACGCCATTTTCTTCAGTCTTTCTTGCCGCGCGGTGCCCGAAGCAGAAGCAGTTCGCAAGTGCCGGTCGGTCAGCTCCTGTATTCTTCGAATCTGAAGTCATCAAAAAAGCTAAGTACCCCGTTGGGGACCTTTTCTTGCCTCAGCCAGTGTCAGAAATTACTGAAAAAGTTAACAATCGTCTGTCTTGTGGTAAACAAATACCTCATAAGGATTTCCACTCGTACTGTCTTCCTTGCCTTGGCCCAGACCATGACGTCTCGGCCTGTGTCGCCTGTGCTCGCTTCAATAAGCGCACTCTCAGGCACCGGGTAGAGTTTGCTGAAGACTTTTTCGGCGAAAAATTTGCTTATACAATGCCGTCGGAACTTCCGACATCGCAGACTCCCAAGAAACGAAAAGACCGGGACCGACATCCTCGGCCCGCGTCTACCACCGACTCCACGCCAAAACCTACCGCGAGTGCTCCGGTTCCCCCTGAGACGGTTATTCCACCGCTCTGAACCGAAGACACCGCATTACCGACGACTCCGATACTGGAGTCCACACCGACGCCAGTTATAGATTTCCCTCCGGATACTGAAACCGAGGAAATGCCCGAGACCATTGCTGTGGATAAGGTCACTCCTGCACGTGGAGCTGCTAGGCCTCCTATGGCCATGTCTATTAAGGCCTACACACGTGCTAAGGCAGCCAGCAAGACCAAGCACATTACTGCTAAAGCCTTACCTCAGCCCACTCCTGAGACACAAATCATGACTATGGCCGCAGACTTAATTTCCATGATTAGAGGTTCACAGGCCCATCCTGAGGGAGGATCCCAGCCCCCTTCTGATAAGAGGCCCCGGGTTGAACCCTCTGACCCTATCCCTTCAGATGAAGATTCTGAGGACTCTGTCCACTCCGATGGCCAGAAGAGCTCTTCCAGACCTATGAGGACTCGGATGCAGAGGATTCCATCCCCTCGGCCTCCCCTCCTGAGGATATTTCTTTTGGGGAAGTTCTGCATACCATGAGGGAACATTTCAAGTGGCAAGGCCAGGTATATTCTGATTCCAGAAAGCGCCTTCGAACCTTCCTTAAAAAGCCCCAGCACGGGCCCTTAGCTATTCCTCCTGTGCTTGATGTTTTGGATGATCTATATTCTGACTCCAGTGCTACCCCTGATACTCTTGCTCCTGCTCCAGCCAAGCCAGACAGATATTCCAGGGTCCCAGAAACACATTCTCATTTCTTTAGGGCCCATGCTGTTGATTTAGAAACTATTTCTCAGGGACCTAAAGGGGTTTCAGCATCCACCTCTAAAAATTCTTTGCCTTCCAACAGGGAAGCTAGGTCATTAGAGAGATGGGGGAAAAAGGTCTACACCTCCACTACTTTATCTATGAGAGCTCTGAATTGCCTCTTTCATATGTTTTAATATCAGGATTACCTGTTTGATGATTTACAGAAAACATTGGCCTCTCCTGATCCTTTAGACAGGAAGTCTTTGCAGGAAGCTGTACATAATTCTCAGCAAGTCAGCAATCACTTTCTGCAGTGTGGATATGATGCATTGGAAGCTTCATGTAGGGCAGCTAGGACAGGGGTGGTCATTCGTAGGCATGCATGGTTAAAAGAACAACCTCTACCAGATCATGTTAAGGCGAAACTTCTGGATGCACCCTTGGAAAAGAACAAGCTTTTTGGTGCTAATGCTAAAGATGTGTTAAAGTCCATCGAGGAAAAAGCAAAATCAGTTCAGACGGTCAAAGATTTCCTCCAGGTTCAGCCCCCCAGATTCAGCAGGAATTGGCCTTTAAAGAACTGGTCCTTTCCTAATCCTGAAAGATTTCAAAGGGGTAAAAACAGGCGTGGCCGAGGAAGAGGACAATACAGAGGTCCTTACAGGGGACGACAATGGCAGCCAGCAAACCAAAGAAGTGACACAGGGGTCTCTCCTGCCCCACAGGGACAATCCCACTGACTTTCCTCTACGTCCACTGACCAAGGAGCAAATAGAAGCTCCCTTGGGCAGAAAATTATCTCTGTTTTCAGACAATTAGCACAGATTGACAAAGGACAAATGGATTTTGGACATTATAGACCAAGGTTACAGGTTCCACTTTCATACCTTACCAAGAAAACAAGGCATGCCAAACCTACCACAAAACCAGAGGGCAGAGGCTATCAAGCAAATTTCTCTGCTTGCTCAGATCAAAGCAATAGAAAGAGGTCCACAACAAGAACAAGGCCAGGGGTTTTACTCAAGACTGTTCCTTGTTCCAAGAAAAGAAACTCAATGGAGACCAATACTGGATTTGTCCGCATTAAACACTTTTCTCATAGTACCAAAGTTCAAAATGCTGACTCTACAGCAACTCCTTCCCATGCTGGGCAAGGGGTCTTAGCTGATTACTCTGGACCTCAAGGAGGCATACCTGCATGTCCCTATCAGACACAGCTGCAGAAGATACCTCAGATTTCTTGCAGGGCCAGAGCATTATCAATTCTCAGCATTGCCATTTGGCTTATCTACTGCGCCCAGAGTATTCACAAAATGCCTGGCTTCAGTAATTGCTCATTGCAGGCTCCAGGGGATCCAAATTTACCCGTACCTGGACGACTGCCTCATACAAGCGGACGACAAATTGATTTTGACAAAAAAACTTGAACTATGTCATACAATTGCTTCAGGCTCTGGGATACACAGTCAACTTCCAAAAGTCAAGACTTCAGCTATCCCAGCAAATAACATTCTTAGGAGCCAATCTAGACACAGCCTCTCAAATGGCTTACCTGACAGAAGACAAGCAAGAGAAAAACTCATTATTTCAAAGGTTTGGCAAAACTCACCCAGATGACTGCAAGGAGATTCCTACAGGCCCTGGGTTACATGGCATCCTGCATTCTCCTGGTTCCATTAGCAAGACTACACATGAGAAAGCTTCAGTGGTACCTAAAAAGCATATGGTCTCAGCACAGCAACAACTTAGAGACAACCATACCGCTCATTCCATGCCTACAAAAGGAATTCCTATGGTGGGCCTCGGTAAGCCAGGCAAACACAGGTATGTCATTCAAAAAACCTCAGATAACACAGACCATGACCACAGACGCCTCAGACCTTGGATGGGGGGCGCACATGGAGGGCAGATGTATACAAGGACAATGGTCTCCAAGGGAAACACATCTGCATATAAACCAAAAGGAAATGCTGGCAGTAATGCATGCCATCGAGGCCTTTCGACAACAACTTCAGCAAGGCCATCTACTGATACGGACAGACAACACCACTGTGATGTGGTATATAAACAAGCAAGGGGGCACCCATTCTTACCCCCTTTGCAGACTGACAATGAATCTTTGGGAAAAATCACTGAGCCTAAACATACAGTTGCAATCCCAGTTTGTTCCAGGCAAAGACAATGTGCTGGCGGACAGCCTGAGCAGGAATTTCATAGATCCACACGAGTGGAGGTTACATCCGAAAATCTTCACACAACTCACCTCGACATGGGGCAGGCCAGAAGTAGACCTATTTGCCTCTCACCTCAACCATCATCTACAAAAATTCTGTTCAAGGACATACCATCCACAAGCTTGGAAAATAGATGCTCTTTCATTCAACTGGAACTTGCTAAAAATCTATGCATTCCCACCTCTGCCACTGATGACCACAGTATTACTAAAGATCAAAGCAGAGAGACCCAAGGGGATCATAATAGCTCCAGACTGGCCAAGACAACACTGGTACCCACTACTACGGAGCATATGTCACAACAAGAAGTGGGCCCTTCCCCAATGGCCCCTACTTTTGACTCAACACAACTTCAAAACAGTGCATCCAAACCTTCAGACGCTGCAGCTAACAGCCTGGGAGATCCCATGAATAACCTCAATCTATCTCTCTCCAAGGAAGTTCAGCGGATATTAACAGAAGCTCGAAGACCATCCACCAGAAAGTTTTACTTAGCAAAATGGAAGAGATTCAGCATTTGGAATACCAGCAAGGGACATGATGCATCATTATTGAACATCCCACTCATCCTGGAATATTTGGCAGATATGCTACGGAATGGACTCTCATATTCCTCCATAAAGATACATGCTTCAGCTATTTCAGCTAGATATAACAGTGATCCGCCTGTATTTTCACATCCTTTGTTAAGGCAATTCCTCAGGGGAATCAAGAACATTAAGCCACCAAGAAAGGCTCCAGTGCCAGCTTGGGACCTCAACTTTGTCCTAGAAAAATTGACTCTACCTCCTTTTGAGCCAGCAGCTTCAGTGGACTTACAGTTTCTCTCATGGAAGACAGCTTTCCTGTTGGCAATTACCTCAGCAAGAAGGGTTTCGGAACTACAGGCCCTAATGGCAATACCACCGTTCATAATCTTTCACAGGGACAGGGTCTCCTTAAGAACCAACCCTACTTTTATGCCAAAGGTGGTATCTAGGGTTTCTTTAAATCAAGCTATTCACCTGCCTGCTTTCTTCCCCAATCCTGAGAACAAAGGGGAAAGACTGTTGCATACCTTGGACATTCATAGACAACTTCGCTACTACCTGGACAGAACCAAGACCAGTAGGAAGTCTGATCAGCTTTTTGTAGCTTACGCCCCTGGAGTACAAGGAAAAGCAATTTCCAAACAGACTATTTCAAAATGGATTGGACATTGCATCAGATTTTGTTATTCCTTCCATGGGAAGAATGTTCCAGCCAATGTCAGACCACACTCCACCAGAGCTACAGCCACCTCTACAGCATTCTTAAGAGGGGTGCCTACAAAAGACATTCTAGAAGCTGCTACATGGAGCTCCGTGCATACATTCTCCAAACACTACAATCTCCCTTTATACTCCAGATCCAGAGCAGGCTTTGCTTCGGCAGTCCTGCAGGGTTTGATTGCCACACCATCTCTTTCCTAGAGCATTCCTCCTCCCCCAGCTAAGCTATGGTATTCTACCCATATGTTATGACTGCAGTTGCATTCTTGAAGGACATAGTACAGTTTTGTACCTACCATAAATGTAGATGTCCGATAGATATGCAACTGCAGTCGGATTTCCCCCCCCCTCCATACCCCACTATGCCTTGGGTCCACTCCTATCCCTGTTTCTCTTAGCTGAGGATATCTGTTATGGTGTATCTGTTTATTGCTTACTTATTTGTCTGGAATCATGTTTTTGTCTTCCAATTTGATTACAGCCTTCCTTGGAGGGCACCTGGCATTTGGGGCAAGAAACACTGAAGAAAATGGCGTCGGCTGATGCTTATATACTCCAGCCGCTTTGACGTCGGAGAGAAAAGTGGCATCAGCCGACATCGGACCCAGACTTTGGAATCCGGCCGACCGAGGGCTGCCTGAGGCAGGGACAACCCATATGTTATGACTGCAGTTGCATATCTATCGGACATCTAGATTTATGGTAGGTACAAAACTGTACTTTTCACTGTTGCAGTCATCACATTTGGGTTATCTTCCTGTAGATAGCCCTCAGTCGGCCTGAATGCCAGAGTCTTGGGATTTCTGAGTCGGATGTTGATATTCTTTGTGTTTCACTGTTGCAGTCATTACATTTGGGTAAACTGCTGGCAGGTTGGCCTGATTAACAAAGTCTTGGTTCCTGCGTCGGTTGCTCTCCTTTCTTCCATGACGTCAGGTTGTCAGGGGTATAAAACATGCAGCCAACACCATTACATCAGTCTTTCTTGCTGCACAGTGCCTGAAGCAGAAGCAGTTTGCAAGTGCCGGTCGGCCGATTCCTGAAATTTTCGTTTTCGAGTTTCAGACCCGAAGTCTTCAACTAAAAAGCTAAGTTCCACATTGGGGAAACTTTTTCTTGCTCCTTACCAATGTCAGTAAAAGTTAATAATTGCATTACTTGTGCGAAACAAATACCTCATAAGGATTTTCATTTGTACTGTAGTCCTTGCCTAGGCCCTGACCACAAAGTACCTTGCTGTAGATTTTGTGCTTTATTTAATCAACGCACTATCAAACGTCGGTACATTTTTGCTTCTAAATATTTTGGCTTACGCTTGAATTATCCAGAAATGTCATCGGTTAGCAATCTGACTACCGTAATTCCTAAAAAACGCAAAGAATAAGAGACAGGCCGTTGAGGTCCAAAACTGCCGACGATGCTTCTCCTAAGCCAGTTGCCGGTTCTCAGAGAGGTGCTTTCGCAGCCCCTGATACCCACTACTGATTCGCAGGCCTCTACTGAGACCCATTCGGAGTCCGGTATGCCACGAGATGTTTCAATTATGGAACCCACGGATGTCTCTGCCTTGGATGGGTCCAGAGCCGCTGTGCAGGCACCAGCTTCTGAGGGTGTTTTCAGGCCTACAGATTTGTATTTTAGACCGACGCCATCTTCAAAACTAAGGCCAAAATCTCGACCTATGCCTAAAAAACAAATGATCAAAATGGCAGCAGATTTAATTACTCTGGTCAGGGGTAGCCACCCACCCCCCGTTCTAAGAGGCCTAGGCAAGACATTGATTATAAAACTTCTGAAGAGGATTCTGCTACATCTGACTCTTCTAATGAACAGGAATTGTCTATACCTACTTATGAGGAGACTGATGTAGAAGATTCCATTCCTTCTGCTTCTCCCCCTGAGGATTTTTCTTTTGAGGAAACTTTACATACCTTAAGGGAACATTTCCACTGGGAAAGTCAGGATTTCTCTGAATCTAAAAAGAGACTTAGGGATTTTCTTCTTCTTCCTCAGCATAGGCCTTTGGCTATATCTCCTGTTCTTGACATTGTTGATGATGTTTTTTTCAGAATCTAGTATGGCTCCTGATTCTCTGCCTCCGGCTCCTTGTAAGCCAGACAGATACTACAGGGTTCCTTACTCCCACAAATTCCTTTTCTGAAATCCTGTTGCAGATCCTGAAACCATTTCTCAGGGTCCCAAGGGCATTAAGGCTTCTACTGCTAAAAGTCCTACCCCTTCTGATAGAGATTCCTGGGCGCTGGATAAATGGGGTAAGAAGGTTTACACTTCTGCAACCTTGGCAATCAGGGATTTAAACTGTCAATTTCATATGCTAAAATATCAACAGCATGTCATGGAACTGCTTAAACAGAAAATTATGTTAATTTCTGACTGTGTGGAAAACAAGGATTTACGGGATTTATTGCATTCAGCTGAACAATTTGGAAAACATACTTTGCAATGTGGTTTTGATTCTTTGGAGGCCTCTTGCAGGGTTGCTGTAACTGGGTCTGTGCTAAGAAGGCATGCTTGGCTCAAAGAGCAAAGTCTGCCTGATCACGTTAATGCAAAGTTGTTGGATGCCCCTTTACAACAGGGCCGTCTCTTTGGTAATAAGGTTGAAGAAGTTTTAAAAAAGATGGAAGATAAAGCTAAATCTATGCAAACTGTGAAATATTTCTTACAAGTGCAACCTGCAAGATTTAGTAGGCACAGGCCTACTAAGAATTGGTCCTTTCCAGTTCTTTCAAGAGCCACTCAAGTCAGACCCAGACATTCCAAAGGCTCCAGGTTTCAGTCACAAGAGACTTTCAGAACAAAACAATGGGGTGCCGCCTCTTCCAAATCTGGAAACAACAAGACACCTCCCTATGGTAAGTAGTCTCAATGACTTCTCTTTACACTTACCAAGCACTTACTTTTTAGCCGCCCCTTTGGGGGGAAAATTGGCTCTTCATGCAAGAAACTGGCAACTTATAACCCAGGACAAATGGGTTTTAAATATAGTATCCCAGGGATACAGATTTCATTTCCACATGTTGCCAATTCCAAACGGATGGCCAGACCTGCCCCCAAATCAGTGGGCAGAGGCCCAGAAACAAGTATTTCCCAAATGAGCATGGGGGCTATTCAACCAGTACCAGAAGAGGAAAAGGGACAAGGTTTCTATTCAAGACTTTTCCTGGTACCCAGAAAAGACAATTCTGGACTTATCTACTCTAAACATATTTCTGGACATTCCAAAATTCAAGATGCTGACTCTTCACCAGTTACTTCCTATGCTAGGCAAAGATGCCTGGTTGGCAACTTTAGATTTAAAAGAGGCTTTACCTGCATATCCCAATCAGGGAATCTTGCAGAAGATACCTCCGCTTCAAAGCAGGCTACTTGCATTGCCAGTTTTCTGCACTGCCCTTTGGCTTATCTACTGCGCCCAGGGTCTTTACAAAGTGCCTGGCTCCAGTAATTACATTTTGCAGGCAAAGAAATATTCAAATATATCCATACCTGGACGATTGTCTAATTCAGGCAGAAAACAAGGACACTCTTCTAAACCATCTGGTGTTTGTAAAAAGGTTCTAACTTGTCTAGGGTACACTATAAACGAAAAGAAATCACAGCTGGTACCCCCTCAAAAAATTACATTCCTGGGCAAGCTTGAATACAACTGCCCAGATGGCTTTCCTTACGCCAGAGAGACAAATTCATTTGGAGACTTACTTCAAACAAGTGGCCACAAAAACCCTGCTTTCTGCAAGACAAATACTGCAAGCCTTGGGGTTCATGGCCTCCTGCATTCTTCTAATTCCATATGCAAGACTACATATGAGGAAACGTCAGTACTACTTAAAAAAAATGTGTCTATAGAGTCAGCATTGTCACAGCCTGGGAACAATGATTCCTGTCATACCTTGCCTGCAACTAGAGTTCCTATGGTGGGCAGAGACCTGCCACCAAAACAAGTGACTGCCATTCACACCAACCCCTGCCACCCAAACCCTAACTGCAGATGCATCAGACTGTGCTTGGGGGGCACATCTAGCAGGGAAGTGCATTCAGGGCAAATGGAAGCCAAATCAAATGCACCTTCATATCAATCAAAAATAAATGCTAGCTGTACAGAGTGCACTGACAGCCTTCAAGGACTACCTTCATCCAGGACAATTAATGATAAAGACAGACAACACCATGGTTATGTGGTACATAAATAAGCAGGGGGGGTACACACTCCTACCCTCTTTGCAGACTAGCCATGACATTGTGGAACACGGCCTTGACCTATTAAGTACAACTACAAGCTCAATTCCCGACAGGAAATCTGAATACTCTGACAGACGAACTAAGCAGAAATCTCATGGACCCACACGAATGGAAACTAGAACCACGGATTTTCAACATGTTGACATACAAATGGGGGAGCCCAGACATAGATCTTTTTGCCTCACCCCAGAACTATCAGTTGGACAAATTTTGCACAAGAACTCATCACAAAAAAGCCTGGAAAGTGGATGCTCTATCCTTCAGCTGGAAAAACCTATCAGTCTATGCCTTTCCCCCTCTGCCTCTGCTCTCCAAAGTTCTACTAAATGTCAAACATGACAAACCAAAAATGATTTTGATTGCTCCAGACTGGCCTTGCCAACATTGGTACCCACTCCTGTGCAATGTGTCACACTTTCCACCGTGGCACCTGCCTCAGACACCTTACGTACTGTCTCAGCAAAACAACCAATTTCTGCACACTCAGCTCCAAACTTTGAATCTTGCAGCGTGGCTAATCCCCTAAATTCACCCTTAGCATCCCTCAGCAAACCTGTGATGAATGTCATTTTGGAGGCGAGAAGGCCTAGTACTAGAAAATTTTATGCTGATAAATGGAAAATATTTTGTGCCTGGAATCAATCTCAAGGGATAAGCACAGCAGTGACCAACATTTATCAGATTTTACAATACTTAACTGAGATGCTTCACCAGGGCCTGTCCTTTTCTTCCATAAAAATCCATGTTTCGGCCATTTCAGCTCATTACAACACAGATCCTCCCCTCTTCTCTCATCCTCTGCTAAAGCAGTATCTCAGAGGGGCCAAGAACTTAAGACCACCCAGGAGAACTCCAACCCCTGCCTGGGACCTCAGTTTTGTATTGGAGAAGCTCTCTCTCCCTTCTTTTGAGCCAGCTGCTACTGCAGACTTAAAGTTTCTCTCCTGGAAAACAGCCTTCCTTTTAGCAGTCACTTCAGCTAAAAGTATTTCTGAATTACAGGCTGTTATGGCAGTGGAGTCTTTCATCATTTTTAATGCGGACAGAGTCTCTCTCAGGACCAATCCATCCTTCATGCCTAAGGTGGTATCCAGTGTGTCTCTTAATCAGACCATCCATTTGCCAACTTTCTTTCCCAATCCACAGAACAAGGAGGAGCGGATCCTGCATTCATTCAATGTACACAGACAACTTAGATTTTACTTAAGCAGGACAAAATCTCAAAGAAAATCTGAACAATTGCTGGTGGCATTTGCTGCAGGGGCAGAGGGAAAGGCTATTTCAAAGCAAACCATTTCCAAATGGTTAAGCTATTGTATTAGTTTCTGCTATATGCACCATAGAAAAACTATCCCCCAGGAGATCAGATCCCATTCCACCAGGGCTGCATCTACTTCAACAGCCTTTCTCAGAGGTGTTCCTACCAGGGACATTCTAGAAGCTGCTATCTGGAGCTCAGTTCATGCGTTCGCCAAACATTACCATTTACCACTTTTCTCTAAATCCAGAGCTGGCTTTGCCACTGCTGTCCTGCAGGGCCTTGTAGCTGGTCCTAATGCTGTATAATTCCCTCCACCCAACCATAGCTTTGGGAATCTATCCAAATGTAATGACTGCAACAGTGAAACACGCAGAGCATAGTACAGTTGTGTACACTTACCATAAATGTAGATGTTCAAGTGTATTCACTGTTGCAGTCCTGGTTACCCTCCCTCCAGCCCCCTATTTTTCTCTGGCTATACCTCTACCTTCTTTCACTATGCTTAAAAGCCCTTTTGGTGTATTTGCTTTTGGGATTGGAGGTTTATTTTTTTATTTATTTATTTTGTGTGTGTGTGTGTGTTTTTAATTTTATTTGCTCCCCATTTGGGGGCACCTGACATCTGGGGCAAGAAAAACTGATGTAATGGCATTGACTGCATGTTTTATACCCCTGACGTCATGAAAGAAGGGACAGCAACCGATGCAGGACCCAAGACTTTGTTAATTAGGCCGACTGAGGGCAACCTGCCTGCAGATTACCCAAATGTAATGATTGCAACAGTGAATACACTCGAACATCTACATTTATGGTAAGTGTACACAACTGTACTTTGCTTCTTCCATGACGTCGGGTCTTCAGTGGTATAAAACATGCAGCCGACATCATTACATCAGTCTTTCTTGCCTTGCAGTGCCCGAAGCAGAAGCAGTTGGCAAGTGCCGGTTGGCCGCTTCCTGAAATTTTCATTTTTCAAGTTTCAGACCTGAAGTCTTCTAAAAGATAAGTATCCTGTTGGTGATCCTTTTGTCTTGCTCTAACCGATGTCAGAAAAAATTAATAATTGTCATGCCTATGGAAAGCAAATAACCTCACAGCGATTTTCATTCTTACAGCGTGACCTGTTTAGGCCCAGACCACGACGTCCCTTGCTGTCGGTTTTGTGCCTTGTTCAATGCCCGAACTATTCGTCGGGCTATTTTTGTAGCTAACAACTTTCGCTTTCGATCTCCGTACTCCAAAATCACTTCAATAAGCCATCCGACTACCGATATTCTGAAAAATCGTAGGGATAAAGACAGAGACAGACCACATAGGTCCAAAATTGCCGACACTACCATTAAGCTAGTCGCCCGTCCGCCAATACTCAGTGAGGCCCTTTCGCAGCCCCTGATACCCGCTTCTACAGATTCGCAGGCCTCTACTGAGACCCATTCGGAGTATGCTGCGAGATGCTTCTTCGACAATGGAACCTGCGGATGTGTCTACCTTGGATGGGTCTGGAGCCGCTGTGCAGGCATCGGCTTCTGAGGGTGTATTCAGGCCTTCCGATTTTCATATTAAACCGACGACTTTGTTTCAAACCAAAAATACCGAATTCCTCAGGCCTAAAGTTTGCACTATGCCTAGGAAACCAGTGGCCAAAGCACATTGTTAGGCCCACATGCCACAAAAACAGATGCTTAGAATGGCTGAAGACCTCATTACTTTAATTAGGGGAAGTTGGCCTTCTCCCTCAGAAAGACCAAGAACTGATTTTCCTTCTTATACTTCAGATCAGAAGTCTGATAACTGTGATCCTTCTGATTACCAGGACATACTCTTATCTATCTATGAGGATTCTGATGCAGAGGATTCCATTCCCTCTGCTTTCCCTCCAGAAGATTTTTATTTTGGTGAAACCCTGCATACCCTTAGAGGGCATTTCTGCTGGGAGAGCCAGGACTACTCTCAGTCCAAAAAGAGACTCAGGGGATTTTTAAACTTGTCTCAACACAGGCCTCTAGCTATCCCTCCTGGAAATTGTAGATGATGTCTTTTTGAAATCCAGCCTTACTCCTTATACTTTGCCTCCAGCTCCCAGGAAACCTGACAGGTACTATAGAGTACCTGATTCCCACAAATTCCTCTTTAAGAATCCTACTGCGGATTCAGAGACCATTTCCCAGGGACCTAAAGACATTAAGGCTGCAACTGCCAAAAATCCAACCCCTTCGGACAGGGATTCTAGGGCTTTAGACAGATGGGGTAAGAAGGTATACACCTCTGCTACTCTTGCCATTAGGGCTTTAAATTGCCAGTTTCATATGTTAAAGTATCAGCAGCATATTATGGAGCTAATTAAACAGAAAATTATGTTGATTCCTGGTTCTGCAGAACACAAATATTTACAAGAGTTAATGCATTCTGCTAACCAAGTTGGTAAACATACTTTGCAATGTTGGTTTGATGCCTTAGAAGCATCTTGCAGGGCTGCTGTCACTGGGTCTGTTCTTAGAAGGCATGATTGGCTTAAAGATCATGTCAAAGCAAAATTACTAGATGCACCATTAAACCAAGAGCATCTATTTGACAATAAAGCAGAGGTCCTCAAAAGGATGGAGGAGAAAGCTAAATCTATGCAAACTGTTAAAGATTTCTTACAAATACATCACCTAGATTCAGTAGGCACTGGCCTTCTAGAAACTGGTCTTTTCCAGTCCCTTCCAGGCCTTCCCAGTCGAAACACAGGGGCAGCAGACCACCAAGACGTCAGTCTCAGGTTATGCACAGATCTAAGCAATGGAGTGCTCCCATGTCCAAAGCAGGGAGTAGTAAGCCGCCATCCTATGGTAAAATTGCTCAATGACTTATCCTTAACTCTTCCAAGCCTTGCCCAAGTACTTGCACTTTAGGAGGGAAACTTGCCTTCCATGCCAAAAACTGGGAGTACATTACCCAGGACAGATGGGTCTTAAACATTGTTTCCCAGGGATACAGATTCCACTTCCACTCACTCCCAACCCTAAGCGGATGGCCAGACCTCCCCCCAAACCAATGGGCAGAGGCCCAAAAGCAAGTACTTTCTCTTCTCAGTATCAAGGCTATTCAAACTGTCCCAGCAGAACAAAGGGGGCAAGACTTTTATTCCAGACTGTTCTTGGTACCCAGAAAATAAAACTGTTGGTGGCCTATCCTGGATTTGTCTATTCCCAACACCTTTCTGGTGGTTCCAGAATTCAAAATGCTAACTCTCCAACAGCTGCTTCCTGTGCTAGCCAAGGATGCCTGGCTAGCAACCCTAGACTTAAAAGAAGCTTATCTGCACTTTCCCATAAGGGAATCTTGCAGGAAATACCTACGCTTCAGGCGCTATGCACTATCAGTTCTCTGCACTTCCCTTTGGATTATCTACTGCGCCCAGGGTGTTCACAAAGTGCCTAGCTCCAGCCATTGCATATTGCAGGCAAAGAAGAATTCAAATTTACCCATACTTGGACGATTGCCTGATTTAGGCAGACAGTCAGGAATTGCTACTACAGCACCTGGCATTTGTAAACAGACTTCTTACTTCACTGGGGTACACCATCAATGAAAAGAAATAACAGCTGGTACCCAGCCAACAGATTGCATTCCTGGGAGCAAGCTTGAACACAACTTCCCAGATGGCATTCCGCACTCCAGAAAAACAAATTTATTTGACAAACTACTTCAGTCTGCTTGACACCAAAACCTGGCTATCTGCAAGAAAAATGCTGCAAGCCCTAGGATTCATGGCCTTTTGCATTCTACTAATTCCATATGCAAGACTGCATATGAGGAAACTTCAGTGGTGACTAAAAGTCTCTGGTGTCAACATTCTCACAACCTAGAAACAATGATTCCTATCATTCCTTGCCTAAGGACAGAGTTTATTTGGTGGGCAGAGGCCTGCAACCACAACAAGGGACTCCCTTTCACTCTACCCCCTGCCTCCCAAACCCTAACAACAGACACATCAGACACATCATGGGGGGCTGACATGGCAGGGCAGTGCATTCAGGGCAAATGGAGGCCAAAGCAAATGCACCTGCATATCAATCAAAAAGAAATGTTATCTGTACAGAATGCTCTGACAGCCTTCAAAGGCCTTATTTTTCCAGGACAAGTATTGGTAAAGACAGACAACACCACAGTTATGTGGTATATAAACAAGCAGGGAGGGAGCCCATTCCTACCGACTCTGCAGATTGGCCATGACTCTGGAACACAGTCTTGAGCAGCCAAGTGCACCTGCAAGCTCAATTCCTGTCAGGCAAACTAAATTCACTGGCAGACGACTTAAGCAGAAATCTCATTGACCCACACGAGTGGAAACTGGAACCCAAAATATTCAAGCTTTTGAGGAACAGGTGGGGGGCACCAGAGGTGGACCTTTTTGCTTCCCCTCAAAACTGTCAATTGAGCAAATATTGCACCAGAACTCCCCACAGCCAAGCTTGGAAAGTGGATGCCCTGTCCTTTACCTGGGAAAGCCTCTCAATCTATGCCTTTCCCCATCTGCCCGTCTTCTCGAAGGTTCTACAAAAGATCAAACAGGACAAGCCAACCATACTGGCCACACCAGCACTGGTACCCTCTCTTGTGCAGTCTGACAGTACTGCCACCATGGCACCTGCCTCAGACTCCTTCCCTGCTGTCCCAGCAGGCGGGCCAGATTCTGCACTCTCAGCTACAGACCCTGAACCTTGCAGGCTGGCTCATCCTCTGAACTCATCACCAGCAACCTTCAGTAAGCAGGTGCTGGATGTCATTCTTGAGGCAAGGAGGCCTAGTACTAGAAATCCTATTCGGAAAAGGTACTGTTCCTGGAGCCAGTCTCAGGGAAGGGGGACAGCTGTGCCCAGCTTACCTCATATACTAGATTACTTAACAGAAATGCTCCACAAAGGCCTATCTTTCTCGTCAATTAAGATTCATGCGTCTGCCATCTCAGCTCATTATAATACTCAGCCCCCCCCTTCTCTCATCCTCTGATAAAATAGTTCCTGAGAGGAGCCAAAAATGTAAGACCACCCCCCACGAGAGCCCCCACTCCAGCCTGGGACCTTAACTTTGTATTGGAAAAGCTCACGCTTCCGCCCTTTGAACCTGCTGCTACAGCAGAGTTAAAATTCCTCTCATGGAAAACAGCTTTACTTCTAGCCATCACTTCAGCAAGAAGAGTGTCTAAGTTGCAGGCCCATATGGCAGTGGAACCCTTCATTGTCTTCCATGCAGACAGGGTTTCCCTCAGGACTAGCCCCAGCTTTTATGCCCAAGGTGGTGTCTAGCGTGGCTTTAAACCAGTCCATTCATTTGCCAACTTTTTTCCCTAATCCTCAGAATAAAGGGGAAAAGATCCTGCACTCCCTGGATGTGCACAGGCAGCTTAGGTTCTATTTGGACAGGACTGTGCCTCTCAGAAAATCTGACCACCTGCTAGTCAGCTTTGCTGCAGGGGCAAAGGGCAAGGCCATTTCAAAGCAAACCATTTCTAAATGGATAGCACACTACATCAATTTCTGCTCCGAACACCATGGGAAACGTAGCTCACAGGGGATCAGAAAACATTCCACTAGGGCTACATCTACCTCTGCAGCATTTCTCAGGGGAGTCCCTACCAGGGACATCCTGGAAGCTGCAACCTGAAGCTCTGTACACACTTTCACCAAGCATTACCACTTGCCTGTCTTTTTTAATCCAAAGCTGGATTTGCCATGGCAGTTTTACAGGGCCTGATTGCCAGCCCTAATGCTTCTTGACTACCTCCACCCATCTTCAGCTTTGGGAATCAATCCAAATGTGATGACTGCAACAGTGAAACATGAAGAACATATTACAGTTGTGTACACTTACCATAAATGTAGATGTTCGTGTGTATTCACTGTTGCAGTCCTGGATGTTCTTCGTGTTTCACTGTTGCAGTCATCACATTTGGGGTTATCTGCTTGCAGTAGCCCTCAGTCGGCCTGAATAACAAAGTCTTGGGTCCTGCATCGGTTGCTCTCCCTTCTTCTGTGACGTCAGGTCATCCGGGGTATAAAACATGCAGTCGACTCCATTACATCAGTCTTTTTTGCTGTGTGGTGCCCAAAGCAGAAGCAGTCCGCAAGTGCCGGTCGGCCGACTCCTGAAATTTTCGTTTTCTAGTTAAAGAATCGAAGTGTTCAACTAAAAGCTAAGTACCCCATTGGGGAAACTTTTTCTTGCTCTAAACCAATGTCAGTAAAAGTAAATAATTGCATTACTTGTGGAAAGCAAATACCTCATAAAGATTTTCATTCGTACTGTATTCCTTGCCTAGGCCCTGACCATGACGTACCTCGCTGTCAGTTTTGTGCCTTATTTAAACCACTAACTATTCGTCGTCGGTATATTTTCGCTTCTGAATATTTTGGTGCTCAGTTCAATTATGCTGATATGTCTTTGGTAAGCCATCCGACTACTGACATTCCGAAAAAATGCAAAGGTAAAGACAGAGACAGGCCACCTAGGTCCAAAGCTGCTGACGACACTTCTCCTAAGCCAGTCGCCAGTTCGCCGGTACTCAGTGAGGTGCTTTCGCAGCCTTTGTTACCTGCTACTTCAGATTCGCAGGCCTCTACTGAGACTCATTTGGAGTCCAGTATGCCGCGAGATGCTTCAACTGTAGAACCTGTGGATGTCTCTACCTTGGATGGGTCCGGAGCCGCTGTGCAGGCACCGGCTTCTGAGAGTGTATTCAGGCCTACTGACTTGCGTATTAAACCAACGCCATCTTCTTATTCAAGGCCTGAAACTCGAACCATACCTAGAAAACTGATGCCCAGACTGCATGGTCAGGCCTCTATGCCTAAAAAAACAAATGATAAGAATGGCTGAAGACCTTATTACTTTAATCAGGTGAAGCTAGCCTTCCCCCTCTGAGAGACCTAGGACTGAGTTTACTTATGATACTTTTGACCAGGATTCTGAATTTTCTGTTTCCTCTGATGACCAGGATTTACCCTTATCTACCTATGAGGATTCTGATGCTGAGGACTCTATTCCCTCTGCTTCTCCCCCAGAGGATTTCTCTTTTGGTGAAACCTTGCATACTCTCTGGGAGCATTTTCATTGGGAAAGTCAGGATTTCTCTGAATCGAAAAAGAGGCTTAGGGGTTTCTTACTCCTGCCCCAACACAGGCCTTTAACCATACCTCCTGTACTAGACATTGTTGATGATGCCTTTTCGGAATCTAGCTTGGCCCTTAACTCTTTACCTCCTGCTCCCAGAAAACTTGATAGATATTACAGGGTCCCTGACTCTCACAAGTTCATTTTTAAAAATCCTACTGCGGATCCTGGGACCATTTCACAAGGACCCAAGGGCATTAAAGCTACTACTGCCAAAAATCCTACTCCCTCTGATAGAGACTCCAGGGCGCTGGATAGATGGGGTAAGAAGGTATGCACTTCTGCAACTTTGGCCATTAGGGATTTAAATTGCCATTTTCATATGTTGAAGCATCAGCAGCATATTATTGGATTGCTTAAACAGAAAATGATGTTGATTCCTGATTGTGCTGAAAGTAAGGATTTACAGGATTTACTGCATTCAGCTGAACAAGTTGGAAAACATACTTTGCAATGTGGTTTTGATTCACTAGAGGCATCTTGCAGGGCTGCTGTAACAGGGTCAGTACTTGGAAGGCATGCTTGGCTTAAGGAGCAATCCTTGCCAGATCATGTTAAAGAGAAATTACTGGATGCTCCCTTAAACCAGGGCCGCTTTTTCGGCAACAAGGCAGAAGAAGTTCTTAAAAAGATGGAGGAAAAAGCTAAATCTATGCAAACTGTAAAAGATTTTTTACAAGTACAACCTCCAAGGTTTAGTAGGCATTGGCCTTCCAAGAACTGGTCCTTTCCTGCCTCTTCCAGACCTTTTTATTCCAAACCCAGATCCAGCAGAGCTCCCAGGCTTCAGTCCCAGGCTACGCACAGGACTAAGCAGTGGGGGGGCCACCATTTCCAAATGTGGGAGTAAAAAAAACTCCCCCTGTGGTAAACTGTCTCAATGACTTCTTTTGAAAACTTCCACACACTTCTCAACTGACTACCCTTTTGGGGGGAAAGATTGCTCTTCATGCAAAGAACTGGGAGCTCATTACCCAGGACAAAAGGGTTTTAAATATAGTGTCCCAGGAATACAGATTTCACTTCCACACGTTACCAACACCAAGCGGGTGTCCAGATCTTCCCCCAAATCAGTGGGCAGAGGCCCAAAAGCAAGTACTTTCTCTCTTAAGCGTGGGGGCTATTCAGTTGGTACCAGAAGACGAAAAGGGACAAGGTTTCTACTCGAGACTTTTCCTGGTACCCAGAAAAGACAGTTCATGGAGTCCTATCCTGGACCTGTCTACTCTAAACAACTTTTTGGTGATTCCAAAATTCAAGATGCTGACTCTTCACCAGCTGCTCCCTATGCTAGGCAAAGATGCCTGGTTTGGCAACATTAGATTTAAAGGAAGCATACCTGCACATCCCAGTCAGGGAATCTTGCAGAAGATACATATGCTTCAAAGCAGGCTACACACACTGTCAATTCTCTGCACTGCCTTTTGGCTTATGTACTACGCCCAGGGTATTCACAAAGTGCCTAGCTCCAGTCATTGCATTTTGCATGCAAAGAAATATTCAAATATACCCATACCTGGATAATTGGCTAATTTAGGCAGAAAGCCAGGACATAGTTTTGCATCATCTGGCCTTTGTACAAAGGGTGCTAACTTGTCTGGGGTACACCATAAACGAAAAGAAATCACACCTGGTACCCTGTCAACAAATTATATTCCTGGGAGCAAGCCTGAATACAACTTCCCAGATGGCTTTCCTCACGCCAGAGAAACAAATTCATTTGGCAACCTACTTCAAACAAGTGGCCACAAAACCCTGCTGTCTGCAAGGCAAATACTAGAAGCCTCAGGGTTCATGACCTCCTGCATTCTTTCAATTCCATATGCAAGACTGCATATGAGGAAACTACAATGGTATCTAAAAAGCCTATGGTGTCAACATTCTCAGGATCTAGAAGCAGTAATTTCTATCATGCCTTGCCTACGCCTAGAGTTCCTTTGGTGGGCAGAGGCCTGCCACCAAAACAAGGGACTACCATTCACACTACCCCCTGCCACCCAAATCCTAACAACAGACGCATCAGACTATGCACTGGGGGGCTCATCTGGCAGGGAAATGCATTCAGGGCAAACGGAACACAAGTCAAATGCACCTGCATATCGATCAAAAAGAAATGCTAGCTGTGCAGAATGTTCTGACAGCCTTCAAGGACCACATTCTTCCAGGACAATTAATGGTACAGATGGACAACACCACTGTTATATGGTACATAAACAAGCAGGGGGCTACACATTCTTCCCCACTCTGCAGACTAGCCATGGCATTGTGGAACACAGCCCTGAGCTACCAAGTGCATCTACAAGCTCAATTTCTGCCAGGAAAACTAAACACACTGGCAAACTAACTAAGCAGAAACCTCATGGACCCACACAAGTGGAAAATGGAATGAAGGATTTTCAACATGTTGACAAGTAAATGGAGGAGCCCAGATATAGACCTGTTTGCCTCCCCCCAGAACTATCAATTGGACGAATTTTGAACAAGGACTCCTCACAAACAAGCTTGGAAAGTGGATGCTCTGTCCTTCAGCTGGAAAAACCTATCAGTTTATGCCTTTCCTCCTCTGCCTCTGCTCTCCAAAGTACTACTAAAGATCAAACAAAACAAACCAAAGACAATTTTGATTGCATCAGACTTGGCCACACCAGCACTGGTACCCCTGTTGCGCAGTGTGTCACTGTTGGCTCCATGGCACCTGCCTCAGACTCCTATCCCATTGTCTCAGCAAGAGAACCAGATTCTGCACCCTCAGCTTCAAACCCTGAACCTAGCAGCCTGGCTAATTACCTAATCTCTCCTTTACCATCCCTCAGTAAACCAGTGATGGATATAATTTTAGAGGCAAGGAGGTCTAGTACTAGAAAATCTTATGCTGAAAAATGGAAAAGATTCTGTGCCTGGAACCAATCTCAAAGGGATGAGCACAGCAGTGCCCAGTTTACCTCAGATTTTGCAATACTTAACTGAGATACTTCACAAGGGTCTGTCTTTATTCTCCATCAAAATTCATACCTCAGCCATTTCAGCTCATTATAACACAGAACCTCCCGTCTTCTCTCATCCACATCTCGGGCAGTTCCTCAGAGGGGCCAAAAATTTGCGACCTTAACTTTGTATTGGAGAAACTCACTCTTCCTCCTTTCAAGCCAGCTGCAACTGCAGACTTAAAATTCCTTTCTTGGAAAACAGCTTTCCTTTTAGCAAGCACTTCAGCAAGAAGGGTATGTGTTTTACAGACCCTTATGGCAGTGGAGCTTTGCATCATCTTTCATGCGGACAGAGTGCCCCTCAGGACCAATCCCTCCTTTATGCAGGTAGTATCCAGTGTGGCCCTTAATCAGTCCATTCATTTGCCAACCTTCTTTCCTAATCCACAGAACAAAGGGGAATGGATACTGCACTCCTTAGATGTGCACAGACAACTTAGATTCTGCTTGAGCAGGACTAAACCTCAAAGGAAATCTGAACAACTGCTGGTGGCATTTGCTGCAAGGGCAGAGGGGAAGTCTGTTTCAAAGCAAACCATTTCCAAATGGATAGGCCATTGCGTTAATTTCTGCTACAAGCACCATGGAAAACCTATCCCACAGGGAATCAGACACACTCAGCCAGGGCTGCATCTACCTCTACAGCCTTTCTCAGAGGCGTCCCTACCAGGGATATCCTAGAAGCTGCTACCTGGAGTTCTGTACATACTTTCACCAGGCATTACCATCTGCCAATTTTCTCTAAATCCAGAGCTGGCTTTGCCACTGCAGTCTTGCAGGGCCTTATAGCTGGCCCCAATGCTATCTAAATTCCTCCTCCCAACCTTAGCTTTGGGAATCTACCCAAATGTGATGACTGCAACAATGAAACACGAAGAACATAGTACAGTTGTGTATACTTACTATAAATGTAGATGTTCGAGTGTATTCACTGTTGCAGTCCTGGTTACCCTCCGACCAGCCCCCTTACTTCTTTTGGCTATACCTCTACTCTCCTTTACTATGCTCAAAAGCTTTTTGGTGTATTTGCCTTTTTTTTTTGGAGGTATAACTTTGTTTATTTATAGATTTAACTGCTTCCCATTAGGGAATGACATCGACTGCATGTTTTATACCCCTGTCGACCTGACTTCACGGAAGAAGGGACAGCAACTGACGCAGGACCCAAGACTTGTTAATCAGGCCGACTGAGGGCTACTGCAAGCAGATAACCCAAATGTGATGACTGCAACAATGTATACACTCGAACATCTACATTTATGGTAAGTGTACACAACTGTACTTTACCCACCCTCCAGCCCCCTGTCTTCTCTTTACTTCTACCTGTCCTTTTTGTTTGGAATATCTTATATCATTGGTATTTGCTTTTTGCTAGGGGTGTTCCATATCATTTGATGGCTTCCTATTCTGGGTGCTCCTGACATCTGGGGCAAGAAGAACTGATGCAATGGCATCGGCTGCATGTTTTATACCCCTGACGACCTGACATCATGGAAGAAGCGACAGCATCCGACGCAGAAATCCCAAGACTCTGGTATTCAGGCTGGCAGGCAGATAACCCAAGTTTGATGACTGCAACAGTGAATACACTCTTAACATCTACATTTATGGTAAGTGTACACAACTGTTTTTTTAAGTTATTAGCTCATGGTATTGTGGCAGAATCTTCCTGTCCTGAGGGCCAGCTGCCTGCCATGAAGAAGGCCAAACAAGGCCAGATCCGGCAGACCAAACCCCCCCCCCCCGGATGTCTCTCTTAAGGCTGGTGAAAACCCGGAAGACCATCCGATAATTGCTTCAGATTCCTCTGTCCAACCCCATCAGAGGCCAGCATGGATCTGGTTTCTTGCATTTCCTTGGAGACTTTTCAAAAGTCCGTGTCTGACATTGAGGGGAACCTTAGCTGATAATATCTGAGGGACTGGGGGGATTCCTCTAATCTTATTAAGGGCAGAAGGGTCTGACCCACCAAGGCTGTTTCTAGTGGATGTTCTGCAGAAAAAGAAACAAAAGACAAAGCATAATTCCCTTGTTGTGAGGGATCCCCAGCGTGAATGGCAGGATTTCACTCCGGGTTTGTATAATGCTTTGATGGCCATGAAGCCACCTTAAGTGGTCTTTGTCCCTGCTCTTCCTTGATCTTCCACTCCACTGAAGAGGCCTAAGGAATTGGATTCCTCTGATGAGGACCTGGACTAAGGGGAAGAATCTCTGGCTTATTCTTCCCAAATCCCTTCCCCCTTGGACTACAGTTCAGAGTAGGAGGATTCCTTAAGTCCAGACTCCCCTTTGGAAGAGTTCTCCTTTGGAGTTACCATTGCTTCGGGGATCTGTACGGATCTCATATAGATATAGATATATATATATATATATATATATATATATATATATATATATATATATATATGTATGTGTGTGTGTGTGTGTGTGTGTATATATATATATATATATATATATATATATATATACAACAACCAAAAAGACTTATTAAAAAGGTGTAAAACAATTATTTCACCTTTCCAATGCTTTCAATTTCTAAACACATTTTAAAGAACAGTAGTTATTTAAACCAGGATGGGCACTGGCATTCAACTTCAGCTACCACAGCAGTTCCCTTTCCTCCAATTTCAAAGCCCATGGTACCCCTCTAACATCTTTATGAACCTGTTCAATAACTAGATAGTGAAAAAAATGGCCTGGATTATCTATATGTTTCGCAAGTGCATTTATACTATTTTGTTTACCAGTGTTATACTGGTGCTCATAGATACGTTGTTTTAAGTGACACCTACATAATTGGCACTTACCCAAGTAAACTACACCTTTGATATCACAATTATATTTACCATTGATGTTATATGTACTATTTTATACCTGAAACTGTTTAGTAACCCCAGTAAATGTACAGAAGTGACACTGCCCACACTTAAACATAATATTGGGAGTAAATGGCTTCATTTTTATCTCCAAAAGTTCTTTCAAATTCCAGCCTCTTTTAAAAATTAACTTAGGTTTTTCCCCTACTTCTGCCCAATGGATATCTCTGCATTAATTAAAGCCCAGTTCTTTATGAGAATGTCTCTCAAGGATTTGGAGTCGCTAGAGTTAGGGTATAATGAAGCTTAAATTATATAGGTGGAGCCCACATGTTAAGTGAAACCCCCAGTCATTACATATTCTTCCATTACCCGACTAGGTTCACCACATTCCATCCTTTTGTTCAAAATAGCTTGGAAGTGGCCTGATCTCCTTTTCCTAACCACTTCCACTATTACCTCATCAACCATTTGTAAGGGGTTGACCGTTTTTAAAAACATACTTCTAAGTAGGTCACATTCGCCTTGGAACTCTTCGTCCATGGATATCATCCTCACAGCCCTTACCAATTGGCCTTTAATTACGTTTTTGTCTGATGGTAAGGGTGGGAACTTTCGAAATGTATGAAGGTATTGATGTCCTAAAGATTTTAGCTGTATAGCTCTTAGTTAATCTATATTTAGACAACTGGACGTCCGAATAGGCGATCGAATCTGTCACAAAATAAAATGTAAATTGTAAAAATGTTGTCAAGTTAGGAATTTCGTCTACAACCTTTGCTCATATTTTAAAATCCCCCCTAAAAATGATGAAAATATCATCTTGGTAATGTGTATACCAGTGTACCCTATCCCACTAATAAAAAAAAAAAAAAAAAAAAATATTTTGTAACAACTGCTTTTTTTACTTTTTGCACATTTTATCAGCTACTATTTTTATCTGTTATTTCTCTTAAAGTATGTATGTATTATTATTATTTCTATTTTTTATTTTTGGAACTTTTCTCCCCGGGCCTCTACTGAAAATGGACATGCATCCAGCTAGACTAGCCCGGTCAGCAAATGTAAAATAAAATAAATAAACATTCCATTTTGGTACAAAAATTATTTTTCCCAATGGGCCATCACACAGTTGATGAAACTCCCCCCACAAGGTGACCCCATTACGACTCCAGTTTTTTGCAAATAATAAGCATTATCAAAAAAATAAAATTAAGTAAAATAATGTCTAGGAGACCCTCTGTTAAATTTATCTCTTCAGTTTCCCTCCTTCTTTGAACCAAAAACTCTCTTACCCACCTTCTGCTGACCTCCCGGGGATTAACTGTATACAAGTCCCTAACATCTATAGTTAGGAAATTGTATTCTTCGATAAACTCCAAATTATTTGCTGCTGCCAAAAAATTCTAAGAATCCTGACAATTTTGGGATTTGAGTTCAAGATACCTCTTCAGTTTAATTTACCATTTTGTCAACCAGTCAACCATTTTGGCACAAGCATATGTACTTGACCTCCTCCCGACTACAATTAGACGAAGGGGTGAATTTTTCAGATCTTTATGGATTTTGGGTGTTCCAAATATGACTGGAATAACGGGAGCCACCATATTTAAATAATTATAAGTATCAATGTCTGCACTAGCCTCTATAAATAGGTCATTCAAGAGAGATCTCACTTGTTGATGTGCTACATTCACTTCATTAATAGAGACACTCTCATATGCTTTACTTTCAAGGATAGATCTCATCCTGTTCTTGTAGTCATCTTCATCAATAAAGATTACCACCCCCCCCCTTGTGTGGTTTCATGACTCTTATTTTTTTAAATTTTAAAGTTTGTAAGGCCTGCCTATCCTGTTCAATAATATTTTGTCTCATAAAGGGACATATAGGTCTTTTAAGGACGGCCTAATATCCATTTCACACAATTTCTTAAACAAGAGAAGTTGAGTGCAACGCAGGGTTGAATAAACTATCAGTTCTATAATCATAACTAACATCACCATTATTACCAGTAATACATTAATGTTTAACTTACACAAAAATATTTTAAGGTCCAATAAAGTTCTGAGTAAGTTGGCTCATGCTTTAGGTACAAAAGATAATCCTGTAGCTAGAGTCTCGGATCAAATCTGAGGGAACATCATATGAAGAATAGTTATAGATTTTAATATCTCCTGTATAATTTGTCAAAATTCGAAGTGTATAGCATCCATTGGTACACCCAGCCGCTTGCTCGCCATGGAGGTCTCTTGCTATCTTCTCTTGTCGGTTCTGCTTCCTCTGACATCGATGATAATATGATGATGTCCTTCAAGGATGCATCTGCAGTCATAACATATGGGTTGTCCTGCCTCAGGCAGCCCTTCGGTCGGCCGGATTCCGAAGTGTGGGTCTGGCCTCAGCTGATGTCGCACTTTCCCCGACGTCAGAGCGTCTGGGGTATAAAAGCATCAGCCGATGCCATTTTCCTCAGTCTTTCTTGCCGCGCGGTGCCCGAAGCAGAAGCTGTTCGCAAGTGCCGGTCGGTCAGATCCAGTGAATTCAGCTACCGAAGACTTCGAAAAAGCTAAGTACCCCGTTGGGGACTCTTTCTTGCCTCAGCCGATGTCAGACAAAGTAAATAATTGTTTAACTTGTGGGAAACAAATACCTCATAAGGATTTCCATTCCTACTGCCTTCCTTGCTTAGGCCCAGACCACGACGTATCGGCCTGTTCGGCCTGTGCTTCCTTCAACCGACGAACTCTTAGACGTCGGTCGGAGTTTGCAGAGGAATTTTTTGGGGCCAGTTTTGCATATAAAATACCATCGGAGACTCCGACATCGCATTTGGTGAAAAAATGGAAGGACAAGGACCGACACTTGCGGCCCGCGGTTTCGGCTGAAACCACGGTAAGGCCTACTGCGAGTGTCCCGGTTTCGGCCGAAACCGAATCCTCGGAGATTCCTTCTTCCGAATCCATTCACCCGACCACCGCGGTCCGGGAGGCCCCGGCTGAGTCGGCTACCGAGCTACCTACCGAAACCAGTGTCCAGGAAATGTCTGACACCATACCTTTGGACATTTCTACTCCTGCACGTGTGGCAGCTAGGCCCCCTGCTTCCATGTCTATTAAGGCTTTTTCTAGGGCTAAAGCTGCTAAACGTTCTAAAGCTTTGCCTCCCAAGACTGCCTCCCAGAGGCCTTCCTCTAGTTCTCAGATCCTCAGCCTTGCAGAGGACCTTATTTCTTTAGAGGTTCACAACCTCACCCGGACAGGGCCTCTCACCCTCCACCAGACAAAAGGCCCAGGACTGACCCCTCTGACCCACACTCTTCAGATGAGTCCACGGATGGATCTGAGTTGTCAGACCACCAGGAGGAGGCTTATTCGCCCTATGAGGATTCTGATGCTGAAGAATCTATCCCTTCTGCCTCCCCTCCTGAAGAGTTTTCCTTTGGTTAGACTCTACACTCCATGAGAGAGCATTTTCAATGGCAAGGTCAGGAATTCTCAGATTCTAGAAAAAGATTAAGGACCTTTTTACATTTGCCTCAACATAGGCCCTTAGCTATACCTCCTGTTTTGAATGTAATTGATGATGTGTACAATGATGTCAGTACAGCCCCTGATACTCTCCCTCCGGCCCCTGCCAAACCTGATAGATACTACAGGGTCCCGGATTCTCATTTTCATCTGTATAAAGCCCATTCTGCAGACCCAGAAACTATTTCTCAGGGCCCTAAAGGGGTTGCGGCCGCCACTGCCAAAAATCCTCTACCCTCTGAAAGAGAGTCTAGAGCTTTAGAGAGATGGGGAAAAAAAGGTATATACTTCTGCAACTCTTTCTGTCAGGGCATTAAATTGTCAATTTCATATGATACAGTACCAAGAGTATTTGTTAGATGAACTGAATAAGAAACTTTCTTCTCCTGAACCCCTTGACCGTAAATCCCTTCAGGATTTGGTACACAACTCACAGCAGGTTAGTAATCATTTCTTAAAATGTGGCTATGATGCATTGGAGGCTTCATTTAGGTCAGCTATGACTGGGGCAGTTATTCGTAGGCATGCCTGGCTGAAGGAACAGTCTTTGCCAGACCATGTTAAAGCTAAACTCCTGGATGCTCCAATGGAGAAACAAAATTTATTTGGCTCCTCTGCTCAGGAGGTCTTAAAAAAGTTTGAAGAAAAGGCAAAATCGGTGCAAACAGTTAAGGATTTCCTGCAAGTACAACCACCGAGATTCAGCAGAAACTGGCCTACTAAGAATTGGTCCTTTCCAGACTCGGACAGAGCCCAGAGAGGCAGAAACAGATGCCCCAGAGGCAGAGGCCAATCGAAGGGCTCCTACAGAGGCCGTCAGTGGCAGCCTGCCAACCAGAGGAGTAGTGCAACAGCAGCAACAACTACTACTACACCAGGACAGGCTCAATGACTTTACTCTGATTCCGCCTACCAGGGCTCAACTGGAAGCACCCTTGGGCAGAAAGCTTGCTTTATTCTCAAAAAACTGGCATTGTATTACAAGGGACACATGGACACTGCAAATAATAGACAAAGGATACAGGTTCCACTTCCACACTTTGCCAAAAAGGAACGGAATGCCAAACCTACCGCCAAATCAGAGGGCAGAGGCTTTAAAGCAGATCAACAACTTGCTTCAAATGAAGGCTATAGAAAAGGTACCACTTTCAGAACAAGGCCAAGGATTTTACTCCAGACTATTCCTTGTACCAAGAAAAGAAAATCAATGGAGGCCTATTCTCGACCTGTCCGCACTGAATACTTACCTCATTGTGCCAAAATTCAAAATGCTGACCCTACAGCAACTTCTTTCCATGTTGGGCAATGAGTCTTGGCTGGTGACTCTAGATCTCATGGAGGCCTACCTGCACGTCCCTATTCGACCAAGTTGCAGAAGACACCTCAGATTTCTTGCAGGATCAGAGCATTATCAATTCTCAGCATTGCCCTTTGGCCTATCTACTGCGCCCAGAGTATTCACGAAATGCCTGGCATCAGTAATTGCACACTGCAGACTTCAGGGGATTCAAATCTACCCATATCTGGACGACTGCCTTATACAAGCGGACAACAAGAAAAATTTGATAAAGGACTTGGCCTATGCCATCCACTTACTACAGGCTTTGGGATACACAGTCAACATCCAAAAGTCAAGACTTGTTCCATCCCAAAGGATAACCTTTTTGGGTGCAGATCTGGACACAACCACCCAAATGGCCTTTCTCACAGAAGAAAAACAAAAACAACTTCTGGATTACTTCATGATTCTGACAAGACAAACTCAGCTTACTGCAAGGAAAATCCTGCAGGCCCTGGGTTACATGGCATCCTGCATAATTCTGATACCACAGGCCAGGCTGCATATGAGAAAATTACAATGGTACCTAAGGAGTGTATGGTCTCAACACAGTCACAGTTTAGAAACTTTGATACCAATCATTCCTTGCCTTCAAAAGGAATTCCTGTGGTGGGCTCAGGCCTGCCAGTCCAACAGAGGGTTGCCTTTCAACAAACCAAAAACAAAACAAACCATCACCACGGACGCTTCAGACCGAGGATGGGGAGCACACATGGAGGGCAAATGTATCCAAGGCCTATGGTCTCAAGGGCAGCTATGCATGCACATAAACCAAAAGGAAATGCTGGCAGTGATGCATGCAATCGAGGCTTTCAAACCCCTCCTCCATCAAGGCCACCTGTTAATAAGGACAGACAACACCACGGTCATGTGGTACATAAACAAGCAGGGAGGCACACACTCCTACCCTCTATGCCGGCTGGCTATGAATCTATGGGAACTATGCCTGAAACTCAGTATCCAACTACAGTCCCAGTTCGTGCCAGGAAAAGAGAATACACTGGCAGGCAGCTTAAGCAGAACTACCATGGATGCACACAAATGGATGCTGCACCCAGACATCTTCCAACTCATAGCAAAGGCATGGGGAATGCCGGAGATAGATCTGTTCGCCTCCCCCCTCAACCATCAACTGGAGACATTCTGCTCAAGGACATACCACCCACAAGCTTGGAGGGTGGACTCTCTCTCTTTCAGCTGGAAAGCTCTAAAAGTATATGCCTTCCCACCTCTCCCATTAATGTACAAGGTTCTACTGAAGATCAGGGAGGAACAGCCAAGAGTGATTCTGATAGCTCCAGACTGGCCAAGGCAACACTGGTATCCACTATTGAGGAGCATGTCACAGGCAAAACCATGGCCTCTCCCCCTATGGCCTCTTCTTCTGACGCAGGACAATTTCAAGATCATGTATCCCAACTTGAAAACATTGCAGTTAACTGCCTGGAAAATTCCTTAAATCCCAATCAAAATGTTTTATCACAGAGAGTGAAGGACATTATCATGGAAGCTCGCCGGCCTTCCACAAGGAAGACATACTCAGCAAAATGGAAAAGATTTCTCATTTGGAACACATCAAAAGGCTCAGATGTGACAGTGGCAAGCATGACACATATTATGGAGTACTTAGCAGAATTGTTCCACAATGGCCTGTCCTATTCTTCCATTAAGATTCATGCCTCAGCAATTTCAGCAGAATACAATGCGGATCCACCTATCTTCTCACACCCTCTCCTCAGGCAATTTCTGAGAGGGATCAAAAATATTAAACCTCCAAGAAAAACCCCTCTACCTGCTTGGGATCTCAACTTTGTGTTGGAGAAACTAACTCTTCCTCCTTTTGAACCAGCAGCATCAGCGGATCTACAGTTTCTGTCTTGGAAAACTGCATTCCTTCTGGCAATAACTTCAGCAAGAAGAGTATCTGAGTTACAAGCATTAATGGCAGTGCAGCCATTTCTTATCTTCCATCAGAACAGAGTTTCACTAAGAACCAATCCTACTTTTATGCCAAAGGTAGTATCTAGGGTATCCTTGAACCAAGCTATTCACTTGCCTACGTTCTTCCCAAATCCACAGAATAGAGGGGAAAAACTTCTGCACACCCTGGATATACACAGACAACTACGCTACTACTTGGACAGAACTAAAAGTAGCAGAAAAACTGACCAACTATTTGTAGCATATGCTACTGGGGTGCAAGGAAAAGCAATTTCCAAACAGACAATTTCAAAATGGATAGGAAATTGCATTTGATTTTGTTACTCCTTTCATGGAAAGACAGTTCCTGCAAACATCAGGCCTCATTCCACAAGGGCCACGGCCACCACTACAGCCTTCCTCGAGGGGTGGCTACCAAGGACATTTTAGAAGCTGCTACTTGGAGCTCCGTGCATACATTTGCCAAACATTACAATCTACCTTTATACTCCAGATCCAGAGCAGGTTTTGCTACTGCAGTCCTGCAGGGATCTTAACTACACCATCCTTTTCTTAGTACCTCCTCCCCCAGATTGGCTATGGTATTCTACCCATATGTTATGACTGCAGATGCATCCTTGAAGGACATAGTACAGTTTTGTACCTACCATAAATGTAGATGTCCGATAGGTATGCATCTGCAGTCAGGTTTACCCTCCCTCCTACCCCTCTGTGGTATTCCTAGGGTGCTTACCCCTCTTTTAGCTAGCTGGGGAAATCTATTATGGTGTATTTGTTTGTATATACATGTATATATATATATGTATAATTTTGCAAATGTTTGGAACTTTATTGCATTTATCCAAATTTAGCCTTCCTAGAGGGCACCTGGCATCTGGGGCAAGAAAAACTGAGGAAAATGGTGTCGGCTGATGCTTTTATACCCCAGATGCTCTGACGTCGGGGAAAGTGCGACATCAGCCGAGGCCAGACCCAGACTTTGGAATCCGGCCGACCGAAGGGCTGCCTGAGGCAGGACAACCCATATGTTATGACTGCAGATGCATACCTATCGGACATCTACATTTATGGTAGGTACAAAACTGTACTTTCGTGTTATACTGCTGCAGTCGTCAGACTTGGGTTATCCTGCCGTCAGCCGAATCCCAAAGTCTTGGTCCGGCGTCGGTTGTCGTCACTTCTTCCCTGACGTCAGTGCGACAGGGGGATAAAAGTGGGAGCTGACGCCATTTTCTTCAGTCTTTCTTGCCCCGCGGTGCCCGAAGCAGAAGCAGTTCGCAAGTGCCGGTCGGCTAGCTCCTGAGATTTTCGAATTGAGTTTCAGCCCGAAGTCTTCTCTAAAGCTAAGTACCCCATTGGGGAAACTTTTCTTGCCTCAGACCGATGTCAGACAAAGTTAATTGCATTTCTTGTGGGAAGCAAATACCTCATAAGGATTTTCATTCTTATTGTATTTCTTGCCTAGGCCCAGACCACGACATCTCTGGCTGTCGGTTTTGTGCTAGGTTCAACAAACGTACAATCAAGCATCCCTGACATTATTTTGGCAGAAAATTTAACTATAGAATGTCGTCGGCGCAACCGACATCAGCAATGATTAAAAAACACAAGGATAAGGACAGGCAACCAAGGCCAAGACCAGATACCGAGGCCTCAGCAAGGCCTGCTGCCGGTTCTCCGGTTTTCAGCGAGGCGCCTACGCAGCCCCTGACTACTGCTGATTTAGAAATTCTGACGGCCTCCCAGACCGAATCACCTGGGCTTCAGGAGCCGGTTCCATCTCACCCCTTGGACGCCAACCCTGACGGTGATCCAGAGATTTTGGACAAGCCTTCGGTTTCGGAAGGTGTCTTCAAACCGACAACTATGTCTATTAAGTGTTACGCTAAACTTAAAGCCCCCTTAAAAGTTAGGAAACCGGGTCCACAGACCCCCCCCCCCCCCACAGGCCCTAATGCCTAAAAACAGATGCTTAAGATGGCTGAGGATTTAATTACCCTTATCAGGGGTTCACAACCCCCTCCTGACAAAAGGCCTAGACTGGAGGAAGATTATCCTTCCTCTGACCAAGCATCCATTTCCTCAGTTAACTCTGAGGACCAGGATTATTCCTTCCCTCCTTATGAAGACTCAGATGCTGAAGAGTCCATTTCCTCTGTCTCCCCCCTGAAGACTACTCTTTTGGGGAAACTTTACACACCATGAGGGAACACTTCCACTGGGAAGGCCAAGATTACTCTGACTCTAAGAAAAGACTCCGTGAGTTTCTTCTTCTTCCACAGCATAGACCCCTTGCAATTCCTCCAGTTTTAGACATTTTGGATGATGTTTACACCGAATCTAGTCTAAACCCAGATTCCTTACCTCCTGCACCAGCTAAACCAGACAGATACTACCTAGTTCCTGATTCTCATAAGTTTCTATATAAAAGCCCTGTTGCAGACCCCGAAACCATTTCCCAGGGTCCCGGGTTAAGGCCTCTACTGCTAAGAATCCACTACCTTCTGAAAGAGATTCCAGAGCATTAGAATGATGGGGGAAGAAAGTGTATACGTCTGCCACTTTGGTCATGAGGGCCTTAAACTGCCAATTCCACATGCTAAAATACCAGCAGTACTTGATTACACAATTAAAGCAGAAAATGATCCCTCAGACAGATCAACCTGATTTCAAAGAGATGCAGGATTTGCTGCATGCAGCAGAACAGGTGGAAAAGCATACCTTACAGTATGGTTTTGATTCATTGGAAGCCTCATGTAGAGCAGCTGTCACAGGATCTGTAATACGTAGACATGCTTGGCTAAAAGAGCAAGCCTTACCAGAGCATGTCAAAGCAAAGTTATTGGATGCTCCATTGCAGAAAGATGTGTTATTTGGTGTCAAAGCAGAGGAAGTTTTAAAGAAAATGGAAGAAAAGGCAAAATCTATGCAGACAGTTAAAGATTTTTTACAGGTACAACCTCCTTGTTTCAGCAGAAACTGGCCATCAAAAAAACTGGTCCTTTCCTGCATCAGACAGACCCCAAAGGGGTAGGTACAGACACCCAAGGGGCAGAGGCCAGCCACAAGGTTCTTTCAGGCCTAGACAATATGGCATATAACAACTCAAAGAGGTAGAGATGAAAGATCTCAACCCTTCAGGAAACAAACGCAATGACTTCCCTCTTCACCTGCCAAGCAAAATTGCCCTGGCAGCACCTTTGGGAGGAAAACTGGCTCTATTTCCACAAAATTGGCGCATCATAACAAAGGACAAATGGGTTCTGGATATTATTACCCGAAGCTACAGATTTCATTTTCACACTTTACCACGGATGAGCGGCATGCCAAATCTGCCTCCAAACCAATGGGCAGAGGCACAAATGCAAATTTCAGCTCTCATGGATATGAAAGCAATTCAAAAGGTACCTACAAATAAGCAAGGTCAAGGTTTTTACTCAAGACTATTTCTAGTACCAAGAAAGGACAAAGCCTGGAGACCCATTTTAGAACTCTCAATTCTAAACACATACCTGGAGGTACCCAAATTCAGAGTGCTCACACTACAGCAGCTTCTTCCCATGCTGGGCAAGGAGTCTTGGCTGGTAATGTTGGACCTCAAAGAGGCATACCTGCATGTCCCTATCAGACAAGATTGCAGAAGATACCTCAGATTTTTGGCAGGTACAACGCATTATCAATTCTCTGCATTGCCCTTTGGCTTATCTACTGCGCCCAGAGTATTTATGAAATGCCTGGCATCAGTAATTGCATACTGCAGACAATGAGGAATACAAATTTTTCCATATCTGGACGACTGCCTGATCCAAGCGGACAGCAAGGCCATTCTATTACAGCATCTGGCATTTGTAACAAAGCTGTACAAGTTGCCTAGGGTACACAGTAAACAAAAAGAAGTCAAAGCTAATACCCTCACAAGACATAATATTCCTGGGTGCCAGCTTAAATACAACGGCCCAGATGGCTTATCTCACGCCAGACAAACAAAAGCAACTGACTCAATACTTCAAAAAGATGGCAGCTTTTACCCAGCTCACTGCAAGGAAAATCCTGCAGGCATTGGGGTTCATGGCATCCTGCATTCAACTAATTCCACATGCAAAGCTGCATATGAGGAAATTACAATGGTACCTGAAAAGTGTATGGACTCAACACAGGCACAGCCTGGAAACAAGTATACCTCTCATTCCCTGCCTTCAAAAAGAGTTCCTATGGTGGGCTCAACCATGTCAAATAAACAAGGGTCTTCCTTTTGTCTTACCTCCAGCAAACCAAACTATGACAACAGATTCTTCAGACTACGCCTGGGGAGCACACATGGCAGGACAGTGCATACAGGGCAAGTGGTCTGCAAAACAAATGCATCTACACATCAACCAAAAGGAGATGCTAGCTGTGCAAAATGCACTGACAGCCTTCAAGGACCTCTTGCATCCAGGACAACTACTAATAAGGACAGACAACACCACAATTAAGTGGTACATAAACAAACAGGGAGGAACACACTCCTGCCCTTTATGCAGACAGGCAATGACCTTGTGGAACACAGCATTGACTTGCCAAGTACAACTGCAAGCACAATTCCTGCCAGGAAAGGAAAACATATTGGCAGACCAATTAAGCAGAAATTTGGCAGATCCTCACGAGTGGAGACTACACCCACAAGTATTTTCAATGACAACTCAAAGGTGGGGACGCCCAAACATAGATCTATTTGCCTCCCCCAACAATTGCCAACTACAGAAATTTTGCACAAGGACTTATCATTCCCTAGACTGGAAAGTGGACGCCCTATCTTTCAGTTGGACAGCATTGACGGTCTATGCCTTCCCACCACTACCTCTCTTGACTAAGGTATTACTGAAAGTCAGAACAGAGAGACCACAAATGATCCTCATTGCTCCAGACTGGCCACATCAGCACTGGTACCCATTACTAAGGACCTTGACTCACAGCCCTCCATGGATCTTACCTCAATTCCCACTTCTGTTGACTCAGCAAAACTTTCAGATCCTTCACAGTCAGCTCAGGACTTTCAATTTAGCTGCATGGAGAATACCTTGAATTATCAATCAACACTTCTCTCAAAGGACGTCCTGAATGTCATTTTGGAGGCCAGGAGGCCCAGCACCAGAAAAACTTACTCAGACAAATGGAAAAGATTTTGTGCATGGAACCAGGCTAAAGGCCAAAATCCTTGGATGCCAAACATTCCTCAAATACTGCAATACTTAACTGAGATGCTACACAAAGGCCTTTCTTTCTCATCCATTAAGATCCATTCTTCAGCCATTTCAGTTCAATATAATACGGATCCTCCCATATTCTCACACTTTACTAAGGCAGTTTCTCAGAGGGGCTAAGAATATAAGACCCCCAGAAAACCCCCAACGCCAGCTTGGGACCTCAACTTCGTTTTAGAAAAATTAACACTGCCTCCTTTTCGAACCAGCCTTCTTAGCAGAACTACAATACTTGTTATGGAAAACAGCTCTGTTGCTGGCTATCACCTCAGCACGCAGGGTCTCAGAACTACAGACACTTATGGCAGTGGAACCTTTCATCATTTTCCATCAGGACAGAGTCTCTTTACGAACTAACTCTACCTTTATGCCAAAGGTAGTATCCAGTGTGGCTTTGAATCAGACCATTCATTTACCCACCTTTTATCCAAAACCCCGAGAATAAAGGAGAAAGACTCCTTCACTCTTTGGACATTCACAGACAGCTACGTTACTATTTGGATAAGACAAAGACCTTCAGAAAAACTCACCAACTCTTTGTATCCTATGCTGCAGGTTCACAAGGAAAGGCTATTTCAAAACAGACCATCTCCAAATGGATAGCACATTGTATCCGCTTTTGCTACTCGCACCATGGGAACGCAGTGCCTGTTAATATTAGGTCCCATTCTACAAGGGCTATAGCAACCTCAGCAGCCTTTCTCACGGGGGTTCCAGTCAAAGACATTCTGGAGGCAGCTACTTGGAGTTCAGTGCACACCTTTACCAAGCACTACCACCTTCCATTATACTCAAAAACCAGAGCTGGTTTTGCCACTGCAATTCTGCAGGGCATCCTAGCTTCACCTAACCCAGTTTAGTACCAGCCTTCCATCCATAGCTTTGGGATTCAACCCAAGTGTGATGACTGCAGCAGTATAACACGATGAACATAGTACAGTTTTGTACCTACCATAAATGTAGATGTTCGAGTGTATATACTGCTGCAGTCCAGGTTACCCTCCCACCATCCCCTCTACATAGCAGGGTGTTAGTTATAACTCCATGTACATCACTCTATTGGATGCATGTCTATATGGTGTATTTGCTAACAGCTAGTACTGTTGTTTATCTACTAAGGTATTTTTGCATAGTTATTTGTATTGTCTTCCTAGTTGGGGGCACCTGACATCTGGGGCAAGAAAAATTGAAGAAAATGGCGTTGGCTGCCTCTTTTATCCCCCTGTCGCACTGACGTCAGGGAAGAAGCGACGACAACTGACGCTGTACCAAGACTTTGGGATTCGGCCGACTGCGGGACCACCTGACGGCAGGATAACCCAAGTGTGATGACTGAAGCGGTATATACACTCGAACAGCTACATTTATGGTAGGTACAAAACTGTACTTTCCTCCCCGCGCCTAGGATTGGCCTCTCCCCAGCACGTCTGAAAATCCTGGCTATTAGGTTGGTTTTCCTACTGCTGCCACTCTCTAAGGTGTTCACTCTGTCTAACTGGTGTATTGGCATTGGTGTCATTGTCTACATTTAAACTACCAGAGCCGATGTTACCGCTTTCCTCATTGTCATTCCCAGCCCAATGTGAATTGCTGGTACTATTACCACCACGATCATGCCCTACTTGGGACTCCGGGGGAGGGGGGGTTATGCTGTACCCTTCTCATAGTCTCTTTGGTCTCTACCCAATTTTTTCATTTTAACTTCTTTTAACTTCACCATAGTGTTGTCAGTGCTGGTGAAGTTAAGGCAATAATCTTGCTTGTAACGTAAGAAATTACAGTCCAATTTAATTGCATTTTCAAGTTGAATCAGTTGATCTTTTAACGCTTTAATTTGGGAACAATGATGTTTAATTAACAGATGTTCTTCGTTCCCCATTGCTGCAGTCCTTACTATTGGGTATAGTCCGCGTCCAGTCGGCCCGAATACCAGAGTATAAGGCTGACGTCGGTCAGGGCGCATTAGACTGACGTCAGTACGTCAGGGTACTAATGCGCATGACCGACGTCATATCCTCAGTCTTTTTTGCCACATGGTCCGATGCAGAAGCAGTTTTGCGAGTGCAGGTTGGCGTTCTGAAATATTTCCGAAACCGGAGTTTCAGACCGAAACAGAGTTGGCTAAGTACCCCGTTGGGGAACATTTTGGTATTTCTTGCCTCAGTATTTAACGGATGTCAGAAAAAGTGAATAACTGTATTTCTTGTGGGAAACAGATACCTCATAGGGATTACCATACCTTGTGTATACCTTGTTTAGGGCCTGAGCACGTCGTTGTTGGTTGCCGCTCTTGTGCTAGGTTTAACAAACGCACTATTAAGAGGAGGTTAGACTGTGCCAGGTTAGTGTTTGGGAAGCGTTGCAATTATAAAATGCCGTCGGATGCTCCGACGCCCGCTTCGTCCAAGAAGCGCAAGGACAAAACAGCGAAGCCTAGGGTTGATGAACCGGCAGTCCCGGACGTCGGTTCTTTAGAAGGCTCAGTGGAGCCAGAGGTTTTGCCAGGAGTTTCCATGGAGTCTCAGGCAGAAACTTTACTGTTACAGGATGTGCCTTCTCAGGAGGTAGGCCAGGCTGAGGGGCTTCTCAGGTAACTGTTCTTCCCTCTCTTCCCAAGGTAGTTAGAGCCTCTCCTTCTGTTGCCAAATCTTCTTTGAGAGGTAGGCCTAGTTCAGCTTCAGTGGGGGCTTCTCCTAGCATTTCGGGTTCTGTACCTAAGAAACATATGCTTAAAATGGCAGAAGATTTGATTACTATGATTAGAGGTTCTATGCCCCGCCTGATAAGAGGCCTAGGGTGGAACCGAGTTTGATAGTTTTGAACAGTGTTCAGAGGCTTCAGAGTCTTCTGCAGAAGACTTGCAGGAGTATCCTACTTATTCTGATTCTGATGTGGATGATTCCACTCCTACAGCTTCTCCTCCTGAGGATTTCTCATTTTCAGAGACTCTGCATTCCATGAGGGAGCACTTTAAATGGGAAGGCCAGGATTACTCTGATTCCAGGAAAAGGCTTAGGGAATTCTTGTTTTACCCCAGCATAGGCCCTTAGCTATTCCTCCTGTGTTGAATGTGGTGGAAGATGTTTTTGCAGAGGCTTCACTGAACCCTGACTCTTTGCCTCCTGCTCCTGTTAAGCCTGATAGGTATTATAGGGTGCCCGAAGCTCATAAGTATTTGTTTAAGAGTCCAAGGGCGGACCCAGAAACTATTTCTCAAGGGCCTAAAGGTGTTAAGGCCTCTGTGGTTAAAAATCCTGTTCCCACTGATAAAGAGGCAAGGGCTTTGGATAGGTGGGGAAAGAAAATGTATACTTCTTCCACTCTAGCCATGAGAGCGTTGAATTGTCAGTTTCACATGCTAAAATATCAGAATTATCTCCTTTCACAATTAAAAACTAAGGTGGATGCTTTGGCGGAAGGTATTGAGTGTAAAGAGTTGCTGGATTTGGTTCATGTGTCTGAACAAGTGGGTAAGCATTCTTTGCAATGTGGTTTTGATGCTGTACAGGCCTCCTCGAGGGTGGCTGCTACTAGTTCTGTTCTTCGCAGGCATGCCTGGTTGAAGGATCAGAATTTAGCTGAGCATGTTAAGACAAGGATTTTGGATGCTCCTTTACAGTCTGATGTGTTGTTTGGATCGCCTGTGGAAGCAGTTTTAAAGAAAATGGAAGACAAAGCTAAGTCTATGCAAACTGTTAAAGATTTTTGCAGGTGCAGCCACCAAGTTTAGTAGAAATTGGCCTGCTAAGGGGTGGACATATCCTGCTTATGATTCCCAGTCTAGGGGTAGGTCTAGACGTGGTAGGGGCAGGGCTCAAGGTTCTTTTAGGCCTAGAACAGGAGTTCACCTGCTCAGACTTCTGGTGAGGGCAGGGGTCAGTCCTTTCGTAAACAGACCCAATGACCTGTCTTTTCAGCTGCCAGTAGATTCTCGTCTGGCAGCTCCTTTGGGAGGAAGACTGTCTCTTTTCAAAGAAAATTGGGATTTAATTACTCAAGACAAATGGGTGTTGGATATCATTCACCACGGTTACAGATTTTATTTCCATACAATGCTCCCTCTCAAAGGCATGCCAGACGTTCCTCCTGCACAAAGAAAGGAGGCTCACAAGCAAGTTTCTCAGTTACTCCGGATGGGGCCATTCAGCCAGTCCCTGTATCAGAAAGGGGCCTAGGATTTTATTCTCGCCTGTTCCTAGTACCAAAGAAGGGGAACACGTGGAGACCAATTTTGGATTTATCTCTCCTCAACACTTTTCTGGACATTCCCAAGTTCAAGATGTTGACGTTACAACAGCTTTTACCTCTGCTGGGCAAAGATCACTGGATGGTAACTTTAGATCTCAAGGAAGCTTACCTTCATGTGCCTATAAGACTAAGTTGCAGGAAGTATCTGCGGTTTCGAGCTGGAAATTCTCATTATCAGTTCTCTGCATTGCCCTTTGGCTTATCTACTGCCAGAGTATTCACAAAGGTTCTGGCTCCAGTGATAGCTTACTTCAGGCTTCAAGGAATTCAAATCTATCCTTACTTGGACGACTGCCTGATTCTGGCTCAAGAAAAGGAAGACCTCCTACAGCATCTGGAATATGTTATAGCAGTGCTAAGATGCCTAGGGTATTCTGTGAGCGAAATAAAGTCCAGTCTAGTACCCTCTCAAGACATGTGCTTTCTGGGTGTGAGACTGAATACAGCAGCCCAGATGGCCTTTTTAACCCCGGACAAACAAAAGAGTCTGTCACTTTACTTCCATCAACTATCTCATCAGTCCGTGCTGACTGCAAGGACAGTCCTTCAAGCATTAGGGTTCATGGCATCTTGTATTCTGGTGCTTCCCAATGCCAAACTGCATATGAGGAAGCTACAATGGTATCTCAAAATGTATGGACACAGCACTGCCAGGATTTGGACACTGTCATTCAAATAATACCTTGCCTTCAAAAAGAATTTTTATGGTGGGCTCAGGAATGTCACCTAAACAAGGGACTCTCTGTGACCCGGCCAGAGGCGAGTCAGATTTTAACGACAGATGCCTCGGACATTGCTTGGGAGCTCATCTAAATGGAAAGTGGATACAAGACAAGTGGCCTGCCAGACTACAGCATCTACATATCAACATGAAGGAGATGTTAGCAGTCCAGTTTGCATTAATGGCTTTCAAGGAGTTACTTCTTCCAGGGCAGGTGTTGATTCTAACAGACAACACAACTGTCATGTGGTACATCAACAAACAAGGGGGAACACATTCTTATCCTCTATGCAGGCAAGCAATGATTTTATGGGAGACTGCGCTAAGCTTGCAACTAACTCTTCAGGCAAGGTTTCTGCCAGGAGCACAGAACTCCTTAGCAGATGTGTTAAGCAGACAAATCATGGATCCCCACGAGTGGAAACTGGATCTTCATGTATTTCAAAAATTGACAGTGTCATGGGGGACTCCAGACATAGATCTGTTCGCTTCTCCTCTAAACCACCAGCTGCCACAGTATTGCACAAAGGGGTTTCATCACACAGCTTGGAAAGTGGATGCTCTGTCTTTCAGTTGGAAAAACCTTCATGTGTATGCCTTTCCTCCTCTGCCTCTTCTTCCAAAGGTACTATTAAAGGTCAGACAAGACAGGCCAAGGATGATTTTGATAGCTCCAGATTGGCCTCGCAACACTGGTACCCACTACTACGGAGTCTGGTAAGGAAGCCTCCATGGCCTTTACCTCTGATTCCTCATCTGTTATCTCAGAAGGATGGTCATCTGCTCAATGTCAAGCTTCACTCTCTTCATCTAACAGCCTGGCATATTCTGTGTTGAAACACAGCAGGTCTCAACTTCCTCAACAAGTTTTAAATGTGATTATGGAAGCTAGACGACCTAGTACAAGGAAAGTGTACGCAGAAAAATGGAAGAGATTTTTATTTTGGAGTACAGCAAAGAATTTGCAGGTTTCTGAGCCTAATTTGAGTGTGGCTCTTCAATATCTTACTGAGTTATTGGACAAAGGTTTGTCCTTCTCTTCCATTAAGATTCATGCTGCAGCAATTTCAGCTCACTATGATTGTGACCCACCATTGTTTTCGCACCCTTTGTTCAAGCAGTTTCTTAGAGGGGCAAAGAATATAAGACCCCACGTAGAGCTCCTACTCCTGCTTGGGATCTCAATTTTGTGTTGGAAAAACTTACTCTACAACCTTTTGAGCCTGCGGCTACTGCTGAATTGAAATACTTGTCATGGAAGACTGCTTTTCTGTTGGCTATTACTTCTGCAAGAAGGGTGTCTGAGTTGCAGGCCCTTATGGCAGTAGAGCCATTTTTGATTTTCCATAAGGATAGGGTATCATTACGTACTAATCCTTCCTTTATGCCTAAGGTGGTTTCTAGTGTGGCTTTAAACCAAACTATTCATTTGCCTACTTTTTATGCAGACCCCCAAAATAAAGGGGAAAAGATTTTGCACACTTTAGATGTACACAGGCAATTGCGTTATTATTTAAGCAGGACTAAGGATTTCAGGCAGTCTCAGCAGTTGTTTGTTTCTTTTGCTTTGAGTTCACAGGGCAAGCCTGTGTCAAAACAAACTATTTCTAGGTGGATTGGCTTTGCATTGCATTTTGTTATTCCCATCATGGCAAGGAGATTCCAGCTGGGATTAGGCCTCATTCCACTAGGGCTACTGCCACTTCAACAGCATTTCTAAGGGGTGGCAACTAAGGATATTTTGGAAGCAGCTACTTGGAGTTCAGTGCATACTTTCTCTAAGCATTATCACCTTCCTATCTACTCTAAGTCTAGGGCTGGTTTTGCCACAGCTGTTTTGCAAGGCATGTTGTCAGCTCCTGCTTCTTTATGATTTGCCAGCCTCCCTTACCTCTGCTTTGGGATTCTACCCAATAGTAAGGACTGCAGCAATGGGGAAGCGAAGAACATAGTACAGTTTTGTACCTACCATAAATGTAGATGTTCGAGGATCCCCATTGCTGCAGTCCAAATTACCGTCCCTCCTTCCCCTCTGTGTTTGGGGTGGTTGTGTAGGTGAGGTTACATGCTTATATTTTTGTATATATTCTTGTATATATTGTACATATTTTTGGTGCAGGTGTTTTGGGCCTTGTCTTTTTAGGGTCTTCTGACATCTGGGGCAAGAAAAGACTGAGGATATGACGTCGGTCATGCGCATTAGTACCCTGACGTACTGACGTCAGTCTAATGCGCCCTGACCGACGTCAGCCTTATACTCTGGTATTCGGGCCGACTGGACGCGGACTATACCCAATAGTAAGGACTGCAGCAATGGGGATCCTCGAACATCTACATTTATGGTAGGTACAAAACTGTACTTTCCAAGAACCCAAACCCCTGTCTATCAAAGAGGTGCAGGAGCTCACGATGAAAGAGAGAGTTCTTGCTTAAACCCGTGGGATACTGCCACTGCCTCAACCCTTTAGGAATGTGTTTCCTTTGAATATACTTCCTAAGGTAGAGGATCTCCAATTGCAGTTTTACATTTAAACATTTTCTGATCAAATAATTTAAGATTCAAGATAATGTTCTCTTGAATATTGTCATTAGAATCCACATTATTCAACATACCCACATACCCACTGTCTACACGAAATTGCAATGGTTCATTCAACCAATCCACCAAAATTTGTACATTAACCTTACCAAAGTTCAAACTATTGGCAGTGGTTCATTCTTCATTGAAATTGCTGTTAAAATTAAAGTTAGTGCTTACGCTAGAAGTAAAAGGGACTGAGCTCAAAGTCAGGTAACTGCTTTGAATACCAGCTCAACGGAGCCGTAGAGACCTATGCATAGGTGATGTCAGCTCGAACAGGCTGCTCCACCCCATTAATTGTAGAACTTGGAGGGGTGGCATTCTCCGAAATGTTGAAACTGCAGATTTTCCTGGCTAGATCGTCAACCCGATTTGTCAACTGCTGGAGAAGTGTAGTCAAATTCCCAGCGGTATCAAGTGAATTAACTCCTTTGTTTACCAAGCTCTCCAGGTCCATCCTGAGAAAATAGTGATTGTGAATTTTGGACTCCTTCATTCATTGTATTAAGACCACAAGAAACTAATAAACCAAACCAACTAAATTCAAAACAGAAAAGATGGTAAAGGGTTCCACTTTACAAAAATTTAATATGTTAGCGCTTTCATCCATCTGTTTAAATGAACTTCATCCGACAAATCACAACATACTATTACATACTTAATTAAGCTAATGACATCACAAGCATCCCTTACACATTTAAAGCCGTACTCCATTGATAAAATCATTTTAACCCAAACTATACACAGTTACCACAATAAATTATTTTACAATTCCCTCATAACCATATATATATAGATCTGTTTTTTTATATATATATATACATATATATATATATATATATATATATATATATATATATATATATATAGTGTATATAAAAACAACCTAAAACACTTATTAAAAAGGTGTAAAACAATTCTTTCACCTTTCCAATGCTTTCAATTTCAATAGACGTTTTAAAGAACAGCAGTCACTGTTGGGGGGAATTTCGCCAATTGTGTGATGGCCCATTGGGAAAAAATAATTTTTATACCAAAATGGAATGTTTAGGGATAGGGTGCATTGGTAACACATTACCTGGACGATATTTTCATAATTTTTAAGGGGGATTTTAATATGGGAGCAAAGTTTGTAGCTGATATTACTAACCTGACAACATTTTTACAATTTACGTTTAATTTTGAGATGGATTCGATCCCCTATTTGGACTTCCAGTTGTCTAAAGATAGATTAAATAAGAGATATATAGTTACATCTTTTGGAAATCAATGTATTCCAATACCTTCCTACATTTCAAAAGGTTTCACCCTTACCATCAGAAAAAAAATTTAATTAAAAGCCAATTGGTAAGGGCTGTGAGGATGATATCCTTGGACAAAGAGTTCCAAGGCAAATGTGACCTACTTAGAAGTATGTTTTGAAAAAGGGCCTACCCCTCGCAAATGGTTGATGAGGTAATAGTGGAAGTGGTTAGGAAAAGGGGATCAGGCCACTTCCAAGCTATTTGAACAAAAGGGTGGAATGTGGTGAACCCAGTCAAGTAATGGAGGAATATGTAACGACTGGAGTTTTCAATAAACATGTGGGCTCCACCTATAATTTAAGCTTCATTACACCCTACCCTAGCAACTCCAAATCCTTGAGGGACATTCTCAAAAAGAACAAGGCTTTAATTAATGAAGACATATCCATTAAGCAGAAGTTGGGGGGAAAACCCAAGTAAATTTTTAAGAAGCTGGAATTTGTAAGGACTTTTGGAAATAAAAATGGAGCCCTATACTCCCAATATTGGTGCGTTTAAGTGTGGGCAGTGTTACTTCTGTAAATTTATTGAGGTTACTAAAAAGGTACAGGTACATAAAAGTACATATAACATCAAAGGAAAATATAATTGTGATACCAAAGGTGTAGTTTATTTGGCTAAGTGCCAGTTATGTACAAGTTTTTATGTAGGTGAAATGGAGCGACACTTAAAACACCGTATCTGTGTGCACCGGTATAATATTGGTAAACAAAATAGTATAAACACACTTGCAAAACATGTCATCGGTAATGCAGGCCATTTATTTTCACTATCTAGTTAGTGAACATGTTTATAAAGATGTTAGAGGGGGACCATGGGCTTTGAAATTAGATGAAAGGCAACTGCTGTGGCAGCTGAAATTGAATGCTCATGGCCATCCAGGTTTAAATGACAATGAGATGCTTGTGATGTCATTAGCTTAATTAACTATTAAGTATGTAATAGTAAGATGTTCTTCGTGTTTCACTGTTGCAGTCATTACATTTGGGTAATCTGCTGGCAGGTTGCCCTCAGTCAGCCTGATTAACAAAGTCTTGGATCCTGCGTCGGTTGCTGTCCCTTCTACCATGACGTCAGGTCGTCAGGGTTATAAAATATGCAGCCGACGCCATTACATCAGTCTTTCTTGCCGCGTGGTGCCTGAAGCAGAAGCAGTTCGCAAGTGCCGGTCGTCCGACTCCTGAAATTTTCGATTTCGAGTTTCAGAACTGAAGTCTTCAACTAAAAGCTAAGTACCCCATTGGGGAAACTATATGTCCTTCAAGGATGCATCTGCAGTCATAACATATGGGTTGTCCTGCCTCAGGCAGCCCTTCGGTCGGCCGGATTCCAAAGTCTGGGTCTGGCCTCGGCTGATGTCGCACTTTCCCCGACGTCAGAGCGTCTGGGGTATAAAAGCATCAGCCGACGCCATCTTCCACAGTCTTTCTTGCCGCGCGGTGCCCGAAGCAGAAGCAGTTCGCAAGTGCCGGTCGGCCAGCTCCTTTGATTCAGCTACCGAAGACTTCAAAAAAGCTAAGTACCCCATTGGGGACTCTTTCTTGCCTCAGCCGATGTCAGATAAAGTAAATAATTGTTTAACTTGTTGGGAACAAATACCTCATAAGGATTTCCATTCTTACTGCCTCCCTTGCTTAGGCCTGGACCACGACGTCTCGGCCTGCTCTGCCTGTGCTTCCTTCAACTGACGAACGCTTAGGCGTCGGTCGGAGTTTGCAGAGGAATATTTTGGGGCTAGTTTTGCATATAAAATGCCGTCGGAGACTCTGACTTCACATGTAGTTAAAAAACGGAAGGACAAGGACCGACCCTCGCGGCCCACAGTTTCGGCTGAAACCTTGGTCAGGCCTACCGCAAGTGTCTCGGTTTCGGCTGAAACCGAGTCCTCGGTGCTTCCTGTTGCCGAAACCTTACAACCGACTACCTCGGCCTCTGAGGCTCCGGCCGAGTCGGTTATTGAACTACCTTCGGAAACCAGTGTCCAGGACATGTCCGACACCATTCCTTTAGATAAGTCCACCCCTGCACGTGGTGCAGCCAGAGACCCCCTGCATCCATGTCCATTAAGGCCTTCTCTATGGCTAAAGCTGCCAAACTTGCCAAAGCTTTGCCTCCCAGGTCTACCTCTCAGGGGCCTTCTACCAGCACTCAAATTCTCAGCATAGCAGACGATCTTATCTCCTTAATTAGAGGTTCTCAACCTCACCCGGACAAGGGCTCTCTCCCACCTCCAGAAAAAAGGCCCAGGGTTGAGCCCTCTGACCCCCTCTCTTCAGATGAGTCTACGGATGAATCTGTGTTGTCAGAGCACCAGCAGGAGGCTTATTCTGCCTACGAGGATTCTGATGCTGAAGAATCTATTCCTTCGGCCTCCCCTCCTGAAGAGTTTTCTTTTGGTGAGACACTGCATTCTATGAGAGAACATTTCCAATGGCAGGGCCAGGAATTTTCTGACTCCAGAAAAAGATTAAGGACCTTTTTGCATTTACCTCAGCATAGGCCTTTGGTTATTCCTCCTGTTTTGAATGTTATTGATGATGTGTACTCTGATGCTAGTACAGCCCCTGATTCTCTCCCTCCGGCTCCTGCCAAACCTGATAGGTACTACAGGGTCCCAGATTCTCATTTTCACCTGTACAAGGCCCACACTGCAGACCAGAAACCATTTCTCAGGGCCCAAAAGGGGTGGCAGCTGCCACTGCTAAAAATCCTTTACCTTCTGAAAGGGAATCTAGAGCTTTAGAGCGATGGGGAAAGAAAGTTTATACTTCTGCAACTCTTTCTATGAGGGCATTAAATTGTCAATTCCATATGATTCAGTACCAAGAGTATTTGTTAGATGAATTGTATAAGAAACTTTCTTCCTCTGAGCCCCTTGACCATAAATCTCTTCAGTATCTGGTACATAACTCACAGCAGGTTAGCAACCATTTTTTGCAATGTGGTTATGATGCACTGGAAGCTTCATGTAGGTCAGCAATGACAGGGGCAGTTATACGAAGGCATGCCTGGTTGAAGGAGCAATCTCTACCATGTTAAAGCTAAGCTCCTAGATGCTCCAATGGAAAAACAAAAATTATTTGGTTCCACGGCCCAGGAGGTCTTAAAGAAGTTTGAAGACAAGGCAAAATCTGTGCAAACAGTCAAGGACTTTCTGCAGGTACAACCACCGAGATTCAGCAGAAATTGGCCTACTAAGAATTGGTCCTTTCCGGACTCAGAAAGATCACAGAGAGGCAGGAACAGGCGTACCAGAGGTAGAGGGCAAGCTAGAGGCCACTACAGAGGCCGTCAGTGGCAGCCACCAAACCAGAGAGGTAGTGCAGGAACAGCAACAAAATCTGCAACACCAGGACAAGCACAATGACTTATTTTTGACTCCGCCAACCAGGGCTCAATTAGAAGCACCATTGGGCGGAAAGCTTTCTTTATTTTCAGAAAATTGGCATTACATTACAAGGGACTCATGGACACTGCAAATAATAGACAAAGGCTACAGGTTCCATTTCCACACATTGCCAAAAAGAAAAGGAATGCCAGACCTGCCACCAAATCAGAGGGCGGAGGCTTTGAAGCAAATCACCAAATTATTACAAATGAAAGCCATAGAGAAGGTGCCTCTCAGAACAAGGCCAAGGTTTTTATTCAAGGCTATTCCTTGTTCCAAGGAAAGAAAATCAATGGAGGCCTATTCTCGATCTGTCCGCATTGAACACTTACCTCATTGTGCCGAAATTCAAGATGCTGACCCTACAGCAGCTTCTTCCCATGCTGGGCAAGGAGTCTTGGCTGGTGACTCTAGATCTCAAGGAGGCATACCTGCATGTCCCCATTTGACAAAGTTGCAGAAGACACCTCAGATTTCTTGCAGGATCAGAGCATTATCAATTCTCAGCATTGCCCTTTGGCTTATCTACTAAGCCCAGAGTATTCACGAAATGCCTGGCATCAGTAATTGCACACTGCAGACTTCAGGGGATTCAAATCTACCCATATTTGGATGACTGCCTGATATAAGCGGACAGCAAGACAAATTTGTTAAAGGACTTGGACTATGCCATCAAGCTGCTACAGGCCTTGGGATACACAGTCAACATCCAAAAATCAAGACTTGTACCATCCCAAAGGATAACCTTCTTGGGTGCAGATCTAGATACAACCACCCAGATGGCCTTTCTCACAGAAGAAAAGCAGAAACAACTTCCAGATTACTTCAAGAATCTGACAAGACAAACTCAGCTAACTGCAAGGAAAATCCTGCAGGCCCTGAGTTTCATGGCATCCTGCATAATACTAATTCCACAAGCCAGGCTGCATATGAGAAGATTGCAATGGTACCTAAGGAGTGTATGGACTCAGCACAGTCACAGCTTAGAAACTCTGATTCCAATCATACCTTGCCTTCAAAAGGAATTCCTGTGGTGGGCTCCAGCCTGCCAGTCCAACAGAGGGTTGCCTTTCATCAAACCAAAAGCAAACCAAACCATCACCACGGACGCTTCAGACCGAGGTTGGGGAGCACACATGGAGGACAAATGTATCCAAGGACTATGGTCTCAAGGGCAACTGCAAATGCACATAAACCAAAAGGAAATGCTGGCAGTGATACATGCAATCGAGGCTTTCAAACCTTTCCTTCAGCAAGGCCACCTGCTAATAAGGACAGACAACACCACAGTTATGTGGTACATAAACAAGCAAGGAGGCACGCACTCCTACCCTCTATGCAGACTGGCTATGAATCTATGGGATCTTTGCTTGAAACACAGTATACAACTACAGGCCCAGTTCGTGCCAGGGAGAGACAATACACTGGCAGACAGCTTAAGCAGAACTACCATGGATGCACACGAATGGATGCTGCACCCAGACATCTTCTTACTCATAACACAGACATGGGGAAGGCCCAAGATAGATCTGTTCGCCTCACCCCACAATCATCAACTGAAAATTTTTTGCACCGGGACATACCATCCACAAGCATGGAAGGTGGACTCTCTCTCTTTCAGCTGGAAAGCCCGAAAAGTCTATGCTTTCCCACCAATCCCATTAATGTCCAAGGTTTTACTGAAGATCAGAGCAGAACAGCCAAAAGTGATCCTGATAGCTCCAGACTGGCCAAGGCAGCATTGGTACCCACTGTTGAGGAGCTTGTCACAGACGGAGCCGTGGCCTCTCCCATTATGGCCTCTTTTTCTGACGCAGAACAATTACAAGATCCTGCATCCCAACCTAAAGACCTTGCAGCTGACTGCCTGGAGAATACCATGACCCCTTCCCAGGACAACTTATCCCAGAGGGTAAAGGACATTTTTATGGAAGCTCGCCGCCTTTCCACAAGGAAGGCATACTCAGCAAAATGGAAAAGATTTCTCATTTGGAACACAACAAAAGGCCTTGATGTGACAGTGATGAACATGTCACATATACTGGAATACTTAGCAGAATTGTTCCACAATGGCCTGTCTTATTCTTCCATTAAAATACATGCCTCAACAATTTCAGCAGAATACAATGTAAATCCTCCTGTCTACTCGCATCCTCTCTTAAGACAATTTCTCAGAGGAATCAAAAACATCAGTCCTCCAAGGAGACCACCTTTACCTACTTGGGACCTCAACTTTGTGCTGGAAAAACTAACACTTCCTCCATTTGAACCAGCAGCATCGGCAGATCCACAGTTTCTATCCTGGAAAACTGCATTCCTCCTGGCCATAACTTCAGCAAGAAGAGTATCTGAGTTACAAGCTTTAATGGCAGTGCAGCCATTTCTTATTTTTCATCAGGACAGAGTTTCATTAAGAACCAATCCAACTTTTATGCCAAAGGTGGTATCTAGGGTATCCTTGAACCAAGCAATTCATTTGCCTACATTCTTCCCAAATCCACAAAATAAAGGGGAGAAACTTCTACACACTCTGGATATCCACAGACAATTACGCTACTATTTGGCAGAACTAAAAGTTACAGAAAGACTGACCAACTGTTTGTAGCTTATGCTGCTGGGACGCAAGGAAAAGCAATTTCCAAACAGACAATCTCAAAATGGATAGGAAATTGCATTCGCTTTTGCTACTCCTTTCATGGAAAGACTGTTCCTGTGAATATTAGGCCTCATTCCACGAGAGCCACAGCCACCACTACAGCCTTCCTAAGAGGGGTGGCTACCAAGGACATTTTAGAAGCTGCTACATGGAGCTCCGTGCATACTTTTGCCAAGCATTACAATTTACCCTTATACTCCATATCCAGAGCAGGTTTTGCAACAGCAGTCCTGCAGGGTCTCTTAACTACACCATCATTTTCTTAGTACCTCCACCCCAAGATTGGCTATGGTATTCTACCCATATGTTATGATTGCAGATGCATCCTTGAAGGACATAGTACAGATGTCCTTCATGGATGCATCTGCAGTCATAACAACTGGGTTGTCCTGTCGTCAGGCAGCCCTTCGGTCGGCCGGATTCCAAAGTCCGGGTCCGGCTTCGGCTGATGTCGCACTTCACCCGACGTCATCTCTGCTGGTCTTCGGGTATAAAGGCATCAGCCGACGCCATTTTCTTCAGTCTTTCTTGCCGCGTGGCCAAGCAGAAGCTGTTCGCAAGTGCCGGTCGGTCAGATCCAGAGATTACTACTTCGAATACTCCTTGAAGACTTCTAAAGCTAAGTACCCGTTGGGGACTCTTTCTTGCCTCAGCCGATGTCAGAAAAAGTCAATAACTGTTTAACTTGTGGGAAACAAATACCTCATAAAGATTTCCACTCTTACTGTTTGCCTTGTTTAGGCCCAGACCACGACGTAGCAGCCTGTTCGGCCTGTGCTTCTTTCAACCGGCCAACGCTTAGGCGCCGGTCGGAGTTTGCTGAACAGTTTTTCGGCTCTGAATTTGCGTACATTATGCCGTCGGATCCTCCGACTACCCAAATTATTAAAAAACGCAAAGAAAAAGACCGACACTCGCGGTCCGCAGTTTCGGCTGAAACCATGGTTAAGCAAACCGCGAGTGTCTCGGTTTCGGCCGAAACCGAGAAAACTGATCAGAGTACAGCCGAATCAATGACTACTACTGAGGTTCCGGTTACCTTACTTGAATCGGCCTCAGAAATTTTACCTACTACAGTGGTTACTAGTGACTTATCAGACACCATCCCTTTGGATGTCTCTACCCCAGCACGTGGTGCTGCTAGGCCTCCTGCAGCCATGTCTATTAAGGCCTTCGCCAGGGCTAAAGCAGCCAAATCTACTAAGTCAGTGCCTGTTAAACCCCCCTCAACCAGGCCCACTTCTAGTTCACAAATGCTTACTCTGGCAGAAGATTTAATATCCTTAATTAGGGGATCTCAATCTCACCCAGACAGGGCCTCTCAGCCCCCAGCAAACAGACCTAGAGCAGAGCCCCTCGAGCCTGTGTCCTCTGATGATTCTGCAGAAGACTCAGATATTACAGACCAGCCAGAGGCTCCTTTCTCCAATTTTGAGGACTCAGATGCTGAAGAATCCATTCCAGCTGCTTCCCCACCAGAAGAATTCTCCTTTGGGGAAACCTTACATGCCATGAGAGAACATTTCCAATGGCAGGAACAGGATTTTTCAGACTCCAGAAAAAGACTTAGGACTTTTCTGCACCTACCACAACACAGGCCCTTAGCTATACCTCCTGTCCTCTCTGTTGTGGGCGATGCATTTAATGGTGTTTGCACTGCACCAGATTCTTTACCTCCAGCACCTGCCAAACCAGATAGATTTTACAGGGTGCCAGACACTCATCATCACCTATACAAGGCCCCTCTTGCAGACCCCGAAACTATATCCCAGGGCCCTAAGGCAGTAGCCTCAACCACAGCAAAAAACCCTATTCCTTCTGAAAGGGAAACCAGGTTTTTAGACAGATGGGGCAAAAAGGTTTACACCTCTGCTACTCTCTCAGCTAGAGCTTTAAACTGTCAGTTTCACATGATACAATACCAAGAGTTTATGCTTGATCAGTTAACTAAAAAGCTATCCTCTGATGACTCTATAGATAAGAAAAATCTATTAGAAATGGTAAATAACATACAACAGGTTAGTAACCATTCCTTAAAATGTGGCTATGATGCACTGGAGGCTTCATTTAGATCAGCCATGACTGGCACAGTGATAAGAAGACATGCATGGCTGAAGGAACAAGTTTTACCGGATCATGTTAAAGCTAAGTTATTAGATGCTCCTATGGATAAGACCAGTTTGTTTGGTACACCTGCCCAGCAGGTAATGAAGAAAATGGAAGAAAAGGCAAAATCTGTACAAACGGTTAAAGATTTCTTGCAGGTTCAGCCCCAAGGTTTAGCAGGAACTGGCCTGCCAAAATTGGTCCTTTCCTGACTCCACAAGATCCCAAAGGGCAGGAATAGGCGTTCCAGAGGCAGAAATCAAACCAGAGGGGTGCCTACAGAGGACGACAGTGGCAAGGTAATAACAGAGCCACAGGCACAGCCACTACCACTACAACAGGGCAATCACAGTGACTTGATTCTAACTCCGCCTACCAGGGAACAAATAGCAGCACCCTTAGGCGGAAAATTAACCTTATTTTCAAAGAACTGGCACTATATCACAAAAGACAAGTGGATTTTGCAAACCATAGACCAAGGTTACCGGTTCCACTTCCACACTATACCAGTCAAAAGAGGAATGCCAAACCTACCTCCAAATCAAAAAACAGAAGCTCTACAGCAGATAATGCAATTAACAAAGATGAGAGCTGTGGAAAGAGTACCAATAACAGAACAAGGCAAAGGATTCTACTCCAGACTATTCCTAGTTCCAAGAAAGGAAAAAAGCTGGAGACCTATTCTCAATCTGTCCACCTTAAATACATACATCATTGTCCCAAAATTCAAGATGCTGACCCTACAGCAACTTCTTCCCATGCTGGGCAAGGAGTGTTGGCTGGTAACTCTAGATCTCAAGGAGGCATACCTGCATGTCCCCATTCAACCAATTTGCAGAAGATACCTCAGATTTCTTGCAGGATCAGAGCACTATCAATTCTCAGCATTGCCCTTTGGCTTATCTACTGCGCCCAGAGTATTCACAAAATGCCTGGCATCAGTAATCGCCCACTGCAGACTACAGGGAATCCAAATTTATCCATACCTGGACGACTGCCTACTACAAGGGGACAACAAAAGCAAGCTGACAACAGATTTACAAAGGGTCATTTACTTGCTACAAGCACTGGGATACACAGTCAATTTGCAAAAATCAAGGCTGATTCCATCCCAAACAAGGACATTCTTGGGCGCGGAATTGGACACAGTAAAACAAATGGTATTCCTAACTGCAGAAAAACAAAAAGATCTCCCTCTTTACTTCTTGGCACTAACAAACCACAGCAAGCTAACAGCAAGAAAAGTTCTGCAGGCCTTGGGCTTCATGGCATCATGCATAATCTTGGTTCCACATGCCAGACTGCATATGAGAAAACTACAGTGGTACCTAAAGAACTTATGGTCCCAACACAGGCACAGCCTAGAAACAGAAATTCCACTAATTCCATGCCTAAAACAGGAGTTCCTATGGTGGGCTCAAGCATGCCAGTCAAACCCAGGCTTACCCTTTCACAAATATCAAGCAAGCCAAACCATCACAACAGACGCCTCAGACCTAGGATGGGGGGCTCACATGCTGGACAAATGCGTGCAAGGATTGTGGACGAGGACCAACTTCACCTGCACATCAACCTAAAAGAAATGCTGGCAGTAAAACTGGCAATCCAAAAATTCAGACCATTTCTCAAAGAAGGCCATTTGATGATAAGGACAGACAACACCACAGTCATGTGGTACATCAACAAACAGGGAGGCACTCCTTCATACCCCTATGCAGAATGACTTTGGACCTTTGGAACCTGGCACTCAGCTACAACATCCAGTTACAGGCAATGTTTGTACCGGGAAAGGAGAACACTCTAGCAGACATGTTAAGCAGAACCACCTCGGATGCTCACGAATGGATGCTACACCCGGACATCTTCAAGACCATCGCAAAGAAATGGGGAATGCCACAGATAGATCTATTCGCTTCCCTCTCAACCACCAGCTCAAAAATTCTGCACAAGGACATTCCATCCACTTGCATCGAAAGTGGATTCGCTCTCCTTCAGCTGGAAAGGCCTGACAGCATATGCATTCCCACCTCTTCCCTTGATACACAAGGTATTACTAAAAATCAAGGAGGAACGTCCAAGGATAATCCTGATAGCTCCAAACTGGCCAAGACAACACTGGTACCCATTGCTGAGGAGCATGTCTCGGGACAAAATGTGGTCAATACCCCTGATGCCTTTGGTGTTAACTCAGAACAACTACAGCATCATGCATCCAAACCTAAAACGTTGCAGCTGACTGCATGGCACATCACATAGCAGCAACTATTCCAGATCTCTCCCAAAGGGTGAAAGACATTATCCTTGAAGCCGCAGACCTTCAACAAGAAGGAACTATGCAGGGAAATGGAAAAGGTTTGTCATTTGGAGTGCTGAAAGAGGGAAGGATGTGTCGAATATAGATATGGCTAACATTCTGGAGTACTTGGCAGAGCTTCTACATACAGGCCTGTCCTATTCCTCCATCAAGATACATGCATCAGCTATTTCAGCAGAATACAGCTTTGATCCACCTGTCTTCTCACATCCTCTACTCAGGCAGTTCCTCAGAGGGATCAAGAATGTAAAACCTCCTAGGAAACCACCACTGCCAGCTTGGGATTTGAACTTTGTGCTAGAAAAGTTGACACTCGCACCTTTTGAACCAGCAGCAACAGCAGACCTACAGCATCTTTCATGGAAAACTGCTTTCCTACTGGCAATAACCTCAGCAAGGAGGGTTTCTGAACTTCAGGCCCTAATGGCAGTACAACCCTTCCTAATCTTCCACCAAGACAGAGTGTCCATGAGGACTAATCCTACATTTATGCCTAAGGTGGTATCCAGAGTGTCCCTAAACCAGGCAATCCACCTACCTACCTTCTTCCCCAACCCACAAAACAGAGGGAAAGAATGCTGCATACCTTGGATGTACACAGACAGCTACGCTACTACCTGGACAGAACAAAAAGTAGCAGAAAAACTGATCAGCTTTTTGTAGCCTATGCAACAGGAAGGGAAGGAAAAGCAATTTCCAAACAGACAATCTCCAAATGGATAGGAAATTGCATACGATTCTGTTACTCCTTCCATGGAAAACCAGTTCCACAGAACATACGACCTCATTCTACAAGAGCAACAGCCACTACCACAGCCTTCTTACGAGGAGTGGCAACCAAGGACATTATTGAGGCGGCTACTTGGACCTCCGTGCATACATTTGCCAAGCATTATAATTTACCACTGTATTCCAGATCCCGAGCAGGGTTTGCCACTGCTGTACTGCAAGGGATCCTAACCACACCATAATCTATTCTTCCTCCTCCCCTAGTTGGCTATGGTATTCTACCCAGTTATGACTGCAGATGCATCCATGAAGGACATAGTACAGTTTTGTACCTACCATAAATGTAGATGTCCGAACTGGATAGCATCTGCAGTCAGGATTACCCTCCCTCCTTCCCTCTGTGGTACTCCTAGGGTATTTACCCTCCTAATAGCTAGCTGGTGGGGAGTCTTTTATGGTGTATTTGCTTCTATATATGTACATACATGCTTATTTTTTGTTTGCCTTCTATCCTTTGGGAAACATTGGCATTTTTACCCAAAATTTAGCCTTCCAAGAGGGCAACTGGCATCTGGGGCAAGAAACACTGAAGAAAATGGCGTCGGCTGATGCCTTTATACCCGAAGACCAGCAGAGATGACGTCGGGTGAAGTGCGACATCAGCCGAAGCCGGACCCGGACTTTGGAATCCGGCCGACCGAAGGGCTGCCTGACGACAGGACAACCCAGTTGTTATGACTGCAGATGCTATCCAGTTCGGACATCTGCATTTATGGTAGGTACAAAACTGTACTTTTTATACCTACCATAAATGTAGATGTCCGATAGGTATGCATCTGCAGTTAGGTTTACCTTCCCTCCTTCCCCTCTGTGGTATTCCTAGGGTGTTTACCCCTTCATTAGCTAGCTGGGGGAATCTGTTATGGTGTATTTGTTTGTATATAGATACATATATATGTATATATATTTTTGCATTATGTTTGGAAATTTTTTAGCATTTTATCCAAATTTAGCCTTCCTAGAGGGCACCTGGCATCTGGGGCAAGAAAAACTGAGGAAGATGGCGTCGGCTGATGCTTTTATACCCCAGACGCTCTGACGTCGGGGAAAGTGCAACATCAGCCCAGGCCAGACCCAGACTTTGGAATCCGGCCAACCGAAGGGCTGCCTGAGGCAGGACAACCCATATGTTATGACTGCAGATGCATACCTATCGGACATCTGCATTTATGGTAGGTACAAAACTGTACTTTCTTGCTCCTCACCGATGTCAGTAAAAGTTAATTGTATTACTTGTGTGAAGCAAATACCTCATAAGGATTTTCATTTGTACTGTATTCCTCACTTAGACCCTGACCACGATGTACCTTGCTGTCGGTTTTGTGCCTTATTTACCCAGCGCACCATCCATCATCGGTACATTCTTGCTTCTAAATATTTCGGTTCTTGGTTTAATTATCCAGAAATGACGTCGGTTAGCCATCCGACTACCGGAATGCAGAAAAAAACGCAAAGAAAAAGACAGAGACAGGTGTTGAGGTGCAAAACTGCGACGACTCTTCTCCTAAGCCAGTCGCCACTTCGCCGGTACTCAGTTAGGCACTTTTGCAGCCCCTGATAACCGCTACTTCTGATTCGCAGGCATCTACTGAGACCCATTCAGAGTCCGGTATGCCGCAAGATGCTACACCTATGGAACCCACAATGTCACTACCTTGGATGGGTCCAGAGCCACTGTACAGGCACTGGCTTCTGAGGGTGTATTCAGGCCTACAGATTTGTATATTAAACCGACACCACCTTCAGTATTAAGGTCAAAATCTCAGTCTATGTCTAAAAAACTGATGCCAAGGCCACATGTTCAGGCCCCTATGCCTAAAAAACAAATGATCAAAATGGCTGAAGATTTCATTACTCTAATCAGGGGTAGTCAACCCTCCCCCCCTTCTAAGAGGCCTAGGGCTGAACTTGACTATGAATCTTCTGAACAGGACTCCGTTTCTTCTGACGCTTCTAATGAACAGGATTTGTCCATACCTACTTATGAGGACTCTGTTGCAGAGGATTCCATTCCTTCTGCTTCTCCCCCTGAGGCTTTTTCTTTTTTGGAAACTTTACATACCTTAAGGGAGCATTTCCACTGGGAAAGTCAGGATTTTTCTAAATCCAAAAAGAGGCTTAGGGATTTCCTTCTTCTTCAGCATAGGCCTTTGGCTATACCTCCTGTACTAGACATTGTTGATGATGTGTTTTCAGAATCCAGTATGGCCCCTGATTCCCTGCCTCCAGCCCCTTGTAAGCCAGACAGATATTACAGGGTTCCTGACTCCCACAAATTCCTTTTCAAAAATCCTGTTGCAGACCCTGAAACAATTTCTTAGGGGACCAAGGGCATTAAGGCTTCTACTGCTAAAAATCTTAACTCCTTCTGATAGAGACTCCAGGGTGCTGGATAGATGGGGTAAAACGGTTTATACTTCTGCAACCTTGGCAATCAGGGCTTTAAACTGTCATTTCCATATGCTAAAATATCAACAGCATATCATGGGATTGCTTAAACAGAAAATGATGTTGATTTCTGACTGTGTGGAAAATAAGGATTTACAGGATTTATTGCATTCAGCTGAACAAGTTGGAAAATTTACTTTGCAATGTGGTTTTGATTCTTTGGAGGCCTCTTGCAGGGCTGCTGTTACTGGGTCTGTGCTTAGAAGGTATGCTTGTCTTAAGGAGCAATCAATGCCTGATCATGTTAAAGCAAAATTGTTGGATGCTCCTTTGCAGCAGGACCGTCTGTTTGGCAATAAGGCTGAAGAAGTTCTAAAAAAAAAGATGGAAGATCAAGCTAAATCTATGCAAACTGTAAAATATTTCTTACAAGTACATCCTCCAAGGTTTAGTAGGCACTGGCCTACTAAGAACTGGTCATTTCCAGTTCCTTCCAGAGCCACTCAAGCCAAGCCCAGACATTCCAAAAGCAGCAGGTTTCAGTCCCAAGAGACTTTCAGAACTAAGCAGTGGGGTGCCTCCGCTTCCAAATCTTGAAATAACAAGACACCTCCCTATGGTAAACAGTCTCAATGACTTCCCTTTAAAATTACCAAGCACTTACCTCTTAGCCGCCCCTTTGGGGGGGAAAACTGGCTCTTCATGCAAAAAACTGGCAACTTATAACCCAGGACAAATGGGTTTTAAATATAGTGTCCCTGGGATACAGATTTCATTTCCACGTGTTACCAACTCCAAACAGATGGCCAGACCTGCCCCCAAATCAGTGGGCAGAGGCTCAGAAACAAGTACTTTCCCTCCTAAACATGGGGGCAATTCAACTAGTACCAGAAGAGGAAAAGGGACAAGGTTTCTATTCCAGACTTTTCCTGGTACATAGAAAAGACAAATCATGGTGTCCAATTCTGGACCTGTGTACTTTGAACACATTTCTGGACATTCCAAAATTCAAGATGCTGACTCTTCACCACTTACTTCCTATGCTAGGCAAAGATGCCTGGTTGGTAACTCTAGATTTAAAAGAGGCTTACCTGCATATCCCAATCAGGGAATCTTGCAGAAGATACCTCCACTTCAAAGCAGGCTACTTGCATTATCAGTTCTCTGCACTGCCCTTTGGCTTATCTACTGCACCCAGGGTATTTACTAAGTGCCTGGCTCCAGTAATTGCATTTTGCAGGCAAATAAATATTAAAATATATTCATACCTGGACGATTGTCAAATTCAGGCAGAAAACAAGGCCATTCTTCTAAAACATCTGGTGTTTTTCTAACGTGTCTGGGGTACACCATAAACGAAAATAAATCACAACTGGTACCCTCTCAAAAAATTACATTCCTGGGTGCAAGCTTGAATACAACTGCCCAGATGGCTTTCCTTATGCCAGAAAAACAACTTCATTTGGTGACTTACCTCAAACAGGTGGCCACAAAAACCCTGCTATCTGCAAGCCAAATACTGCAAGCCTTGGGGTTCATGGCCTCCTGCATTCTTCTAATTCCATATACAAGACTGCATATGAGGAAACTTCAGTGGTACTTAAAAAGTTTATGGAGTCAACATTGTCACAGCTTGGAAACAATGATTCCTATCATTCCTTCCCTGCAACTAGAGTTCCTGTGGTGGGCAGAGGCCTGCCACCACAACAAGGGACTGCCATTCACACCACCCCCTACTGCTCATACCCTAACTACAGACTCATCAGACTATGCATGGGGGGGGTTCATCTGGCAGGGAAGTGCATTCAGAGCAAATTGAGTCCAAATCAAATGTACCTTCATATCAATCAAAAAGCAATGCTAGCTGTACAGAATGCACTGACAGCCTTCAAGGACTACCTTCATCCAGGACAACTAATGGTAAAGATGGACAATACCACAGTTATGTGGTACATAAACAAGCAGGGGGGTACACATTCCTACCCCCTTTGCAGACTAGCCATGGCATTGTGGAATGCAGTCTTGAGCTATCAAGTACAACTACAAGCTCAATTCCTGCCAGGAAAGCTGAATATTTTGGCAGACGAACTAAGCAGAAATTTCATGGACCCACACGAATGGAAACTGGAACCACAGATTTTCAACATGTTGACACGCAAATGGGAGATCCCAGACATAGATCTTTTTGCCTCACCCCAGAACTACCAGTTGGACAAATTTTGCACAAGAACTCCTCTCAAAAAAGCCTGGAAAGTGGATGCTCTGTTCAGTTGGGAAAACCTATCACTCTATGCCTTTCCCTCTCTGCCTCTGCTCTCCAAAGTTCTACTAAAAGTCAAACAGGACAAACCAAAAATGATTTTGATTGATCCAGACTGGCCTCGCCAACACTGATACCCACTCCTACGCAGTCTGTCACAAATTTCTCCATGCCACTTCCCTCAGACACCTTCCTTACTGTCTCAGCAGAACAACCAAATTCTGCACCCTCAGCTCCAAACATTGAATCATGCAGCTTGGCTAATCACTTAAATTCCCCCTTAGCATCCCTCAGCAAACCTGTGATGGATGTCATTTTGGAGGCGAGAAGACCTAGTACTAGAAAATCTTATGCTGACAAATGGAAAATATTCTGTGCCTGGAACCAATCTCAAGGGATAAGCACAGCAGTGCCCAATTTACCTCAGATTTTGAAATACTTAACTGAGATGCTTCACAAGGTCTTGTCTTTTTCTTCCATAAAAATCCATGCCTCAGCCATTTCAGCTGATTACAACACAGAACCCCCCCCTCTTCTCTCATCCCCTGCTAAAGCAGTATCTCAGAGGGGCCAAAAACTTGAGGCCATCCAGGAGAGCTCCAACCCCTGCCTGGGACCTTAACTTTGTATTGGAGAAACTCGCTCTCCCTCCTTTCGAGCCAGCTGCTACTGCAGACTTAAAATTTCTTTCCTGGAAAACAGCCTTCCTTTTAACAATCACTTCGGCTAGAAGGATTTCTGAATTACAGGACCTTATGGCAGTGGAGCCTTTCATCATCTTTCATGCGGACAGGGTGTCACTCAGGACCAACTCATCCTTCATGCCCAAGGTGGTATCCAGTGTGGCTCTTAATCAGTCCATTCATTTGCCAACTTTCTTTCCCAATCCACAGAACAAGGGGGAGCGGATTCTGCATTCATTGGACGTACACAGACAACTTAGATTTTACTTGGACAGGACTAAATCTCAAAGAAAATCTGAACAACTGCTGGCAGCATTCGCTGCAGGGGCAGAGGGAAAGGCTATTTCAAAGCATACCATTTCCAAATGGATAAGCCATTGTATTCATTTCTGCTAATAAGCACCATGGAAAACCTATCTCACAGGGGATCAGATCCCATTCCACCAGGGCTGCATCTACATTGACAGCCTTTCTCAGAGGTGTTCCTACCAGGAATATTCTAGTAGCTGCTACTTGGAGTTCAGTTCATACTTTCACCAAGCATTATCATTTACCAATTTTCTCTAAATCCAGAGCTGGCTTTGCCACTGCTGTTTTGCAGGGCCTTATAGCCGGTCCTAAAGCTGTATAAATCCATTCTCCACACCATAGCTTTGGGAATCTACCCAAATGTAATGACTGCAACAGTGGAACACGAAGAACATAGTACAGTTGTGTACACATAAATGTAGATGTTCCAGTGTATTCACTGTTGCAGTCCTGGTTACCCTCCCTCTAGCCCCCAGTTTTATTCTCTTACTATGCCTCTACTTTCTTTTACTAGACTTAAAAGCCTTTTTGGTGTATTTGCTTCTGTTTGGAGGTATATTTTTGTGTTTTGAATTATTTATATATATTTTGCTCCCCATTTGGGGGGCACCTGACATCTGGGGCAAGAAAAACTGATGTAATGGCGTTGGCTGCATGTTTTATACCCCTGACGACCTGACATCATGGAAGAAGGGACAGCGACTGACGCAGGACCCAAGACTTTGTTAATCAGGCCGACTGAGGGCAACCTGCCAGCAGATTACCCAAATGTAATGACTGCAACAGTGAATACACTCGAACATCTACATTTATGGTAAGTGTACACAACTGTATTTTGTGATTTGTTTGATGAAGTTCATTTAAACAAGTGGACGAAAGTGCTAACATATTAAATTTTTGTGGAGTGGAACCCTTTGCCATCTTTTTTGTTTTGAATTTAGTTGGTTTGGTTTCTTAGTTACTATAAAGTACCTAAGGAGTGCAAGTTTCTTTATAAGTACCTTTCTGTTGACCTTCTATAGTGTTAGTCTCTTCTGACAAGCCGTCTGGCTGTCCTTTTGCTAGTTTCTAAGGTTGTTTCAAACCTTCCTAACTCTGAGGGGAAGGCTTCAGCCCTTTGCCTGCTGGGCTTCACTTCACAAGTTGCCCACCATTCAATCAAACACAGTTATGATGCAGCTGATGCCTCTTTCCAAGGCTGCTGCCTTTGGTTCAGTTATGAGACATTATTCTTGACTTTGTCTTCAGGCTGTGCCTAATGACATTTGGGCCAAGGCCAAACTTTTGGGTGCTTCCTTAGATAACAAAAATCTTTTTGGATCTACTGCTGACCTTTTCAAGTCCCTCCCATAACAAGGGAAAAGCCTTATAGGAGCCGAAACATATTTTTTTGTTTCTCCCATTCCTAAATTTCAGAGGAACTGCTCCTCCTCATCTGCCGTTGTTCGTAGGCAGTCTCATCCTTCTACCTAGGGCAAGAATGATTCTGTGCATGTGCCTCCTGCTAAGTCTACTCAGACACGCCTGGTTCTGTTTGATGATTTGCTTACTTCCTTCCTTGGCCAGGTTCCCTTGTCACTCTGTCTTTCTCTGGGATATTTCATGGCTTGCAAATCCCTTCCTCCCTTTTCGGGCATTCCTCAATTTCCTTGAGAACAGCTGTCACATTTCTCAGAGGTTTTTAACTCTCTTTTGGCTCAGAGCAACATTTAAGCTGTGCCTGACACCCAGCTAGGAAAAGGATCTTATTCCAGAATGTTTTTGGTTCCATGAAAGGAGGGTACATGGAAACCAGTTCTAGATCTTTCCCTTCTGAACATCATTCTCAAGGTTCCTTCCTTTCCGATGTTATCCCTTCAGACATTGTTTCCTGTTTTTCTTCCATAGACCATTCTGGTATCTGTGAATATCAAGGATGCTTGCTTTCACATCCCCAGCCATCCTCGTTTATGAAAAACTTTGCATTTTCTGTCTCTTCCTTGCATTTTCAGTTGTCTGCTTTGTCTTTTGGCCTTTCTACTGCCTCAAGGGTATTCACAAAATGCCTTCTCCTGTCATTGTTCTTTGCAGGTTTTGAGGTATTCATATTTTCCCTCCTTTCCCAGCAGTCCGTTTCAGAGTCTCAAGTTTACTACTTGCCTTTTACACAGACTGGGGTTCACCGTAAACCTCCAGAAATCCATTTTGATGCCTTCTCGGGATCATATTTTCCTCTGCTGTAGACTTTAGACAGTTCTCATGTTGGCTTTTCTGCCTGCCCCTAAGGCTGTGTCTTTAGTAATCTTTTTTCAGTACTTTCTTCCCCTGGCATCTGTCACGGCAAGGGAATTTCTCAGGGTTCTTGGGTTCATGATTTCCACGCTTCCTGTCACCAAGCTCCATATGAGGAAGCTTCACTGGTATCTCAAATCATAGTGGCTTTGACATTGCCTCCTGTTGGAGTTCTGAGTACCTTTCCTTCCCTGTTTCAAGCATGAGCTTCAGTGGTGAATTCATCAACTTTTTTTCAACCTGGAGCTTTCTTTTCAAGTTCCAGTTCCCATTCAGGAGCTCTTTACAGATGCTTCAGGTGGGGAGGGGGTTCCCATCTGTGTCCTTCTGAAAGTCCATGGTCTATGGCCTCCTTATCAGAGGTCAGAGCAGATCAACATAAAGGAGGTGAGGGAACTGCTTCTGGCTCTGCAAGCCCTTCTTTCCCTTTTTCATCCCAGGCTCGTCAGAGTTTTCACAGACTGTACCACAGTGATGTGGTAGGTCAACAAGCAGGGGGGCACAATATCCTATCTTCTTTGCAGACTTAGCTCTTCAGGTCTGGGGTGTAGCTATCCAGTATCAAGTGACTCTTCAGACAGTTTGCATTTCCTCAAAGCACTCTAGTGGCAGACTTATTGGACAGGTTCACCACTCAAGCTCACAAATGAATGGTTCACAGAAATGTGTTCCTGAACATTGTCCATCGGTGGGTATTCCTCAGGTAGATCTTTTTGCCTTCCTTCTGAACAGACAACTTCCTGTTTTCTTTTCCAGAGTCCCAAGTCCCCTGGCTTGGAACGTGGATGCCCTGTCTTTTCCTTGGAAGGGGATGTTTCTGTATGCCCCTCCCCCCGACTTCCTCTTTTACTGTGAGTTCTGCACAAAATTAGACAGGACTCTCCAAAATTCTTGCCGATTTCCTCAAAGCACTCTAGCGGCAGACTTATTGAACAGGTTCAGCACTCAAGCTCACAAATGGATGGTTCAGAGAAATGTGTTCATGGACATTGTCCATTGGTGGGTATTCCTCAGGTAGATCTTTTGTCTTCCCTCTGAACAGACAACTTCCTGTTTTCTTTTCCAGAGTCCCAAGTCCCCCTGGCTTGGAACGTGGATGCCCTGTCTTTTCCTTGGAAGGGGATGTTTCTGTATGCCCCCCCCCCCGACTTCCTCTTTTACTGTGAGTTCTGCACAAAATTAGACAGGACTCTCCCAAAATCTTGCCGATTTCCTCAAAGCACTCTAGCTGCAGACTTATTGAACAGATTCAGCACTCAAGCTCACAAATGGATGATTCACAGAAATGTGTTCCTGGACATTGTCCATCGGTGGGTGTTCCTCGGGTAGATCTTTTTGCCTTCCCTCTGAACAGACAACTTCCTGTTTTCTTTTCCAGAGTCCCAAGTCCCTTGGCTTGGAACGTGGATGCCCTGTCTTTTCCTTGGAAGGGGATGTTTCTGTATGCCCCCCGACTTCCTCTTTTAATGTGAGTTCTGTGCAAAATTAGACGGGACTCTCCCAAAATCTTGTCGATTTCTCCCTTTTGGCTTAGCATTCGAGCCTCCTCCTTTCTCACTTGGCCAGGGCAGTTACCACAAGTTACCTCACCTGGTGATCTGTTACAAGGCAATGGGTCTCTTATCCATCCTCACTTGTCCACTCTTCGGATTACACTGTGGGTGGTAGGGTTTTGATACCTTTTAGGCACTTCTTTTCTAAGGACATGCTTCAGGTTTTGCAGCAGACAACCACTACCAGGAAATCGTATATGTCCAAAAGAAGACATTTTCTGTCTAATGCATTTCTTGTCATTAGGATTCTCTCTTATTAAAATTTCATTTGGTTCTCTCTTACTTGTGAGTTTTGCTCCATGCTGGGTTGGCATATTCTACAGTGAAAGCTCGTCTGTCAGCAATTTCTGCTTGTCTGCCCTTGATTCCTCCTCTGGCCTCTAGGTTTGAGGTCAAGCAATTCATCAAAGGTAAGCAAAACTAATCAACCACAAAGGGTAAAGTGCCTCGAGCAAAATGTAGTTTCAAAATCCAAATAACTTTTTCTTGAGGCACAACACGACAATAAGAAGCTTGACCTTTTATTAAACACACTGAACTAAAGAACAAAAACAAAACATCCAGTAAGCGCTTTCACATTCTCTCGAATGCTTCATCAGACTGTTAAAAAAGCCAAGCCATTTCTACATTTAAATACCTTTGCTGTTACTTCATCAACCAATCATTATTGTTCCTTACTTGATGACATCAGTGCTTAATTGATTAAAACATTTTTAACTAAAAAAATTGCTGGCTGAAATTTATGTTCAAAATCTCTGATTCTTTATATTAAAAACAAATATTTACTTTATAACAGATGCTTCAACCTCATACAGCTTAAAAACATATATACATATCTCAAACTATATGTTCCACTATTTAAAAAAAAACATGTGCTTATGTATAAATGTATACTATAAAAATATAAAATATATCAAATATATATGTTTATTAATAGATTTGTGAGCCATCCTGAAAAACGCTAGACCTACTAGCTTATAAACAATGTTAATACTTGTTGTCCCTTGCTATCAAGAAAGGTTTCAACACCCTGTCATTCAAACCAAGATAGTCTATCTGCTTGTAGCCTCATGATCCACCTTGTCTCACTTTGTTCAATGTAGTTTCTATGATCACCTAGCCTAATGTTCTTATATACAAACTCAATCACAGTAAATTTAAAACCATGTGTCCCTTCATTTATAACATGTGTAGCTAGGGCATTGCTGTCATCTTCCCTGTTTATAGCATAGACATGTTCTCTAACTCTTTCTCGAAGCGTCCTATTTGTCTTTCCTACATAAAAATGACTAAATTTTGTGCACACCGCTAGGTGTATTAAATCCCGTGACTTGCAGTCTGCATAAATTGAAAAATGATATGGTCTTCCACTGTCAGGATGGGCAAAACTATTGCTGTTAGACATGTAACTGGACTGGTTACATGTCCTACAAGCATAGGTCCCTTTTCTATCAGATGTTAACACCAATTTATTATTTCTCTCATAACGTAATAGTCGTTTGAGTGATTTTGTATTCTTGTAAGTAAATCTAGGTTTATCACCCACAAGTCGCTGTATACCATCATCTATTCTGAGAATATTCCAATTTCTGTGGAAGATCTCCCTGATCTTCCTATAATTATTTGTATACAGTATTACTGGCTGTTGTGGCCTGAACAAGACTCTTCTTTCATTTTGATGATCTATCTGTCTACCTCTATATATGTAGGGTTTTCCACTTACTCTCCTATCTACAACCTCTTCCTGATGCAAATTCTTTCTTTCTTCTGACGTATATCCTCTCTCTTTGAATTCATTAGGTAGGGTCTCTATGGTTCCCTGAAACCTAGTCTCATCTGTGGTGAGTCTAGAGACCCTAAGTGCTTGACCCTTTACTATATTGTGATAGGTATGTGGAGGGTGCATACTATTGCGATGTAGCATAGAATTTCTTCTACATTCTTTTCTGAATAACTGTGTTTGTACAGTGTTGCTTTCTTTCAGTAGTATTACATCCAAAAATTCAATTTCATGTAGTGACCATTTCCCTGTGAAAGACAGGAAATTTGTGGTGCCATGTATATATTGAATGAACTCTTTTAGTGTCTGCTCATCACCTTTCCATATTAAATAAACATCATCAACAAACCTTTTATATAATAATATATTCATCTCATAATATGGACTACGTATAATATAGGTGTATTCCCAATATGCCATAACTATGTTTGCATATGAATTCGCGCAAGGAGTGCCCATTGCCACTCCTTTCTGTTGGATAAAATATTGGTTTTCATACGCAAACACATTATTTTTTAAAATCAAATCCATTAGTAAAGCACATCTTATTATTCGTTCTCTTGGCATATCTTTCTCAATCAAGAACAGCCTCATGTGGTCCACCCCTGTATCATTAGGAATAGATGTAAATAATGATGTTACATCCAAAGTTACCATGTATTCTGTCTCTATATCACTAGGTATATAGTCTGTAAGACTTTCCAGAATTTGTTGCGTGCCCCTTACTACTGTAGGAGTTTGCTCCACTATGCTTCTTAGTTGTTTCTCCAAATATATAGATATTGTTTCTGTTAACCGTCCCTTGCTCGAAACTATAGGTCTCAAGGGTGGACTTTCAATGTTCTTACGGACTTTAGGTAATCCCCTAAAAGTCAGTATAGTCAGTTTCTCTATTACAAAATATTTATAAAGATCTGAATCTATCACTGCACATAACAACAAGTCATATCGTTCCTCATGTACTTCATTAATAACTTTGTTAAGCTTCACACCATCAATATTCGTGTGTGTCTCACTATCATTCAAAAGAATCTGAATCTTGGATTTATCCATATCAGTATCTAATACTACTACTGCACCCCCTTTGTCAGCATTTCTAATGACAATCCCCTTGAAACAACTAAGAAGCATAGTGGAACAAACTCCTACAGTAGTAAGGGATACACAACAATTTCTGGAAAGTCTTACAGACTATATACCTAGTGATATAGAGACAGAATACATGGTAACTTTGGATGTAACATCATTATTTACATCTATTCCTAATGATACAGGGGTGGACTACATGAGGCTGTTCTTGATTGAGAAAGATATGCCAAGAGAACGAATAATAAGATGTGCTTTACTAATGGATTTGGTTTTAAAAAATGTGTTTGCGTATTAAAACCAATATTTTATCCAACAGAAAGGAGTGGCAATGGGCACTCCTTGTGCGAATTCATACACAAACATAGTTATGGCATATTGGGAATACACCTATATTATACGTAGTCCATATTATGAGACGAATATATTATTATATAAAAGGTTTGTTGATGATGTTTATTTAATATGGAAAGGTGATGAGCAGACACTAAAAGAATTCATTCGATATATAAATGGCACCAAAAGTTTCCTGTCTTTCACAGGGAAATGGTCACTACACGAAATTGAATTTTTGCATGTCATACTACTGAAAGAAAGCAACACTGTACAAACAGTTATTCAGAAAAGAATGTAGAAGAAATTCTATGCTACATCGCACTAGTATGCACCTCCCACATATTTATCACAATATAGTAAAGGGTCAAGCACTTAGGGTCTCTAGACTCACCACAGATGAGACTAGGTTTCAGAGAACCATAGAGACCCTATCTAATGAATTCAAAGAGAGAGGGTATACGTCAGAAGAAAGAAGGATTTTGCATCAGGAAGAGGTTAGATAGGAGAGTAAGTGGAAAACCCTACATATATAGAGGTAGACAGATAGATCATCAAAATGAAAGAAGAGCCTTGTTCAGGCCACAACAGCCAGTAATACCGTATACAATAATTACAGGAAGATCAGGGAGATCTTCCACAGAAATTGGAATAGTCTCTGAATAGATGATGGTATACAGCGACTTGTGGGTGATAAACCTAGATTTACTTACAAGAATACAAAATCACTCAAACAACTATTATGTTATGAGAGAAATTATAAATTGGTGTTAACATCTGATAGAAAAGGGACCTATGCTTGTAGGACATGTAAGCAGTGCAGTTACATGTCTAATAGCAATAGTTTTATCCATCCTGACAGTGGAAGACCGTATAATTTTTTAATTTATGCAGACTGCAAGTCACGGGATTTAATATACCTAGCGGTCTGCACAAAATGTAGTCATTTATATGTAGGATAGGCAAATAGGACTGTTCGAGAAAGAGTTAGAGAACATGTCTATGCAATAAACAGGGAAGATGACAGCAATGCCAAAGCTAGACATGTTATAAATGAAGGGACACATGGTTTTAAATTTACTGTGATTGAGTTTGTATATAAGAACATTAGGCTATGTGATCATAGAAACTACACTGAACAGAGAGAGACAAGGTGGATCATGAGGCTACAAGCAGATAGACTATCTGGTTTGAATGACAGGGTGTCCATAAAACCGTTGTTGATAGCAAGGGACAACAAACATTAACATTGTTTATAAGCTATTAGTCTAGCGTTTTTCAGGATGGCTCACAAATCTATTAATAAACAACTTATATATTTTTATAGTATACATTTATACATAAGCACGTTTTTTTAAATAGTGGAACATATAGTTTGAGATATGTATATATGTTTTTAAGCTGTATGAGGTTGAAGCATCTATTATAAATTAAATATTTGTTTTTAATATAAAGAATCACAGAGGTTTTGAACATAAATTTCAGCCAGCAATTTTTTAGTTAAAAATTTATTAATCAATTAAGCACTGATGTCATCAAGTAAGGAACAATAATGATTGGTTGATGAAGTCACAGCAAAGGTATTTAAATGTAGAAATGGCTTAGCTTTTTTAACAGTCTGATGAAGCGTTGGAGAGAATGTGAACGCGCTTACTGGATGTTTTATGTTTTTGTTCTTTAGTTCAGTGTGTTTAATAAAAGGTCAAGCTTCTTATTGTCGTGTTGTGCCTCAAGAAAAGGTTATCTGGAATTCTTCGAAGGTGTTCTTCATGTCAGGCCTCCCAGGAAGCCTAGTCTGCCTTCGTGGGACCTCAGTTTTTTGTTTTTCAGCCTGCTTCCTTGCAATGTTGTACTTGGAAGAATGTTCTGCTTTTGGTTGTTACTTCAGCCAAGAGAGTGTCTGAACTTCAGGCTGTCATGGCTATTCCTCCTTTTTCAGTGTTCCATAGAGACAGGGTTTCTCTTTGTACTAATCCTTCTTTTATGCCCAAGGTCCTCAATGAATTGTCCCTTAATCAGTCTGTTGATCTTCCTTCCTTTTTTCCTTCTTTGCAGTCTGCTAGTGAGAAGGTTCTTCGCACTTTTGATTTGCATAGACAGCTCAGATATTGTTTAAATAAAATTTTTTTTGCAAATGTGAGCAGCTTTTTGTTTTCTTTTATCCCTGGACTTTGGGTCTGGCTGTTTCTAAGAAAACCGTCTTCTCCTGGATTGCTAAAACTATTTCCTTTTGTTATATTTGTGATGACAAATGTCTTTCCTCATCTGTCAAGGCACACTCTACTAGGGCAGTTGCAGCTTCTGGTACCTTTTTCAAGGGTCTAAAAACCAGATGTCCTTCAAGAATGCAACTGCAGTCATAACATGTGGGTTGTCCTGCCTCAGGCAGCCCTCGGTCGGCCGGATTCCAAAGTCTGGGTCCGACGTCGGCTGATGTCGCATTTCTCTCCGACGTCAGAGCGGCTGGAGTACATAAGCATCAGCCGACGCCATTTTCTTCAGTCTTTCTTGCCGCGCGGTGCCCGAAGCAGAAGCAGTTCGCAAGTGCCGGTCGGTCAGCTCCTGTATTCTACGATACCGAAGTCATCAAAAAAGCTAAGTACCCCGTTGGGGACCTTTTCTTGCCTCAGCCGATGTCAGAAATTACTGAAAAAGTTAACAATTGTCTTTCTTGTGGTAAACAAATACCTCATAAGGATTTCCATTCTTACTGCCTCCCTTGCCTGGGCCCAGACCACGACGTCTCGGCCTGTGTAGCCTGTGCTCGCTTTAACAAGTGCACTCTCAGGCGCCTGGCGGAGTTCGCTGAAGATTTTTTCGGCGATAATTTTGCTTACACCATGCCGTCGGATCTTCCGACATCGCAAACTCCCAAAAAGCGAAAAGACCGGGACCGACATCCTCGGCCCGCGTCTACCACCGACTCCACTCCAAAACCTAGCGCGAGTGCTCCGGTTCCCTCTGAGACGGTCTCTCCACCGCTCCGAACCGAAGACACCGCATTACCAACGACTCCGATTCCAGACATTACTCCAACGCCAGTTATAGATTTTCCTCCGGATACCGAAACCGAGGAAATGCCCGAGACCATTGCTGTAGACAAGGTCACTCCTGCACGTGGAGCTGCCAGGCCCCCTATGGCCATGTCTATTAAGGCCTACACTAGGGCTAAGGCAGCCAGCAAAACAAAGCATATTACTTCTAAATCCTTACCTCAGCCAACTCCGGAGACACAAATTATGTCCATGGCTGCTGATTTGATTTCCATGATTAGAGGTTCACAGGGCCATCCTGAGAGAGGATCCCAGCCTCCTCCTGATAAAAGGCCCCGGGTTGAACCCTCTGATCCTACTCCTTCAGATGAAGATTCTGAGGGCTCTGTCCACTCAGATAGCCAGGAAGAGCTCTTCCAGACCTATGAGGACTCGGATGCAGAAGATTCCATCCCCTCGGCCTCCCCTCCTGAGGATATTTCTTTTGGGGAAGTTCTGCACACCATGAGGGAACATTTCAAGTGGCAAGGTCAGGAATATTCTGATTCTAGGAAACTCCTTAGGACTTTCCTTATGAAGCCTCAGCACAGGCCCTTAGCTATTCCTCCTGTACTTGATGTTCTGGATGATTTGTATTCTGACTCTAGTGCTACCCCTGATTCTCTTCCTCCTGCTCCAGCCAAGCCAGACAGGTATTACAGGGTCCCAGAAACTCATTCCCATTTATTCAGGGCCCATACTGCTGATTTGGAAACTTATTTCACAGGGGCCTAAAGGAGTTTCAGCCTCCACCTCAAAAAATCCTTTGCCCTCCAACAGGGAAGCTAGGTCATTAGGGAGATGGGGCAAAAAGGTTTACACATCCACTACCTTATCTATGAGAGCTTTAAATTGCCTTTTTCATATGTTACAATATCAGGATTATCTGTTAGAAGAATTACAAAAAACATTAGCCACTCCTGATCCTTTAGACAGGAAGACTTTGCAGGAAGCTGTACATAACACTCAGCAAGTAAGCAATCACTTCCTGCAGTGTGGATATGATGCACTGGAAGCTTCATGTAGGGCAGCTATGACAGGGGCAGTCATTCGTAGACATGCTTGGTTAAAAGATCAACCTCTACCAGATCATGTAAAAGCAAAACTTCTGGATGCACCTTTGGAAAAGAACAAGCTTTTTGGTGCAAATGCTAAGGATGTGTTAAAGACCATCGAAGAAAAAGCAAAATCAGTTCAGACTGTGAAAGATTTTCTCCAGGTTCAACCCCCCAGATTCAGTAGGAATTGGCCTTCAAAAAACTGGTCCTTTCCTAATCCAGAAAAGTTTCAAAGGGGTAAGAACAGACGTGGCCGAGGAAGAGGCCAATACAGAGGCCCTTACAGGGGACGACAATGGCTGCCAGGAAAAAGAAGTGACGCAGGGGTTTCACCTGCCCCACAACCACAATCTCAATGACTTTCCTCTACTACCGCCTACCAGGGAACAAATAGAAGCTCCCTTGGGTGGGAAATTATCTCTGTTTGCAGAAAACTGGCACAGACTGACAAAGGACAAATGGATTTTGGACATTATAGACCGAGGGTACAGGTTTCATTTTCATACCTTACCAAGAAAACAAGGCATGCCAAACCTACCACAAAATCAGAGGGCAGAGGCTATCAAGCAAATCACTCTGCTGACTCGAATGAAAGCAATAGAAAGAGTTCCACAACAAGAACAAGACCAGGGGTTTTACTCAAGACTGTTCCTTGTTCCAAGAAAAGAATCTCAATGGAGACCAATACTGGACTTGTCCGCATTAAACACCTTTCTCATAGTACCAAAGTTCAAAATGCTGACTCTACAGCAACTCCTTCCCATGCTGGGCAAGGGGTCGTGGCTGATTACTCTGGACCTCAAGGAGGCATACCTGCATGTCCCTATCAGACACAGCTGCAGAAGATACCTCAGATTTCTTGCAGGGCCAGAGCATTATCAATTCTCAGCATTGCCATTTGGCTTATCTACTGCGCCCAGAGTATTTACAAAATGCCTGGCTTCAGTAATTGCTCATTGCAGGCTCCAGGGTATACAAATTTACCCATACCTGGACGACTGCCTCATACAAGCGGACGACAAATTGATGTTGACAAAAAACCTGGATTATGTCATACGATTACTTCAAGCTCTGGGATACACAGTCAACTTCCAAAAGTCAAGACTGCAGCCATCCCAGCAAATAATCTTCTTAGGAGCCAAACTAGACACAGCCTCTCTGATGGCTTACCTGACAGAAGTCAAGCAAGAGAAGTTAACTCATTACTTCAAAGGTTTAGCAAAACTCACCCAGATGACTGCAAGGAGATTCCTACAGGCCCTGGGTTGCATGGCATCCTGCATTCTCCTGGTTCCATTAGCAAGACTACACATGAGAAAGCTTCAATGGTACCTAAAAAGCATTTGGTCTCAACACAGCAACAACTTGGAGACAATCATACCACTCATTCCATGCCTACAAAATGAATTCCTATGGTGGGCCTCGGTGAGCCAGGCAAACACAGGTATGTCATTCAAAAAACCACAGATAACACAGACCATGACTACAGACGCCTCAGACCTTGGATGGGGGGGCGCACATGGAAGGCAGTTGTATACAAGGACAATGGTCTCCAAAGGAAACACATCTGCATATAAACCAAAAGGAAATGCTGGCAGTAATGCATGCCATCGAGGCTTTTCAACACCAACTCTAGCAAGGCCATTTAATGATACGGACAGACAACACCACTGTGATGTGGTACATAAACAAGCACTCTTACCCCCTTTGCAGACTGACAATGCAGCTTTGGGAGAAATCACTGAACCTAAACATCCAGTTACAATCCCAGTTTGTTCCAGGAAAAGACAATGTGTTGGCGGACAGCCTAAGCAGGAATTTCACAGATCCACACGAGTGGAGGTTACATCCGAAGGCCTTCAGACAACTCACTTCGACATGGGGCAAGCCAGAAGTGGACCTATTTGCCTCTCACCTCAACCATCTTCTACCTAAATTTTGCACAAGGACATACCATCCAAAAGCTTGGAAAATAGATGCCCTCTCATTCAACTGGAACTCCCTAGCAATCTATGCATTCCCACCTCTGCCACTGATGACCTCAGTATTACTAAAGATCAAAGCAGAGAAGCCCAAGGGAATCATAATAGCTCCGGACTGGCCAAGACAACACTGGTACCCACTACTACGGAGCATATGCCACACCAGGAGGTGGGCCCTCCCCCAGTGGCCTCTACTTTTGACTCAACACAATTTCGAAGCACTGTATCCAAATCTTCTGACACTGCAGCTAACAGCCTGGGAGATCCCATAAATAACTTCAGCTTATCTCTCTCCAAGGAAGTTCAGCGGATACTAACAGAGGCTCGAAGACCATCCACCAGAAAGGTTTACTTAGCAAAGTGGAAAAGATTCAGCAATTGGAATACCAGCAAGGGACATGATGCATCATTGTTGAACATCCCACTCATCTTGGAATATTTGGCAGATATGTTAAAGAATGGCCTCTCATATTCTTCCATAAAGATACATGCATCTGCTATTTCAGCTAGATACAACACTGATCCTCCTGTTTTTTCTCACCCCTTACTAAGGCAATTCCTCAGGGGAATCAAGAACATTAAGCTGCCAAGAAAGGCCCCAGTGCCAGCCTGGGACCTCAGTTTTGTCTTAGAAAAACTGACTCTACCTCCATTTGAGCCAGCAGCTTCAGTTGACTTGCAATTTCTCTCATGGAAGACAGCTTTCCTGTTGGCAATTACCTCAGCAAGAAGGGTTTCGGAGCTTCCGGCCCTAATGGCAATACCACCCTTTATCATTTTTCATAGAGACAGGGTTTCATTAAGGACCAACCCTACTTTTATGCCAAAGGTGGTTTCTAGGGTTTCTTTAAATCAAGCCATTCATCTGCCTGCTTTCTTCCCCAATCCTGAGAATAAGGGGGAAAGACTGTTGCATACCTTGGACATTCACAGACAACTTCGATACTACCTGGACAGAACAAAGGCAAGTAGGAAGTCTGAACAACTTTTTGTAGCTTACGCCCCGGCAGTCCAAGGAAAAGCAATTTCAAAACAGACTATTTCTAAATGGATTGGACATTGCATCAGATTCTGTTATTCCTTTCATGGAAAGACTGTTCCAGCTAATGTCAGACCACATTCCACCAGAGCTACAGCCACCTCTACAGCATTCTTAAGAGGGGTGCCTACCAAGGACATTCTAGAAGCTGCTACATGGAGCTCCGTGCATACATTCTCCAAACACTACAATCTCCCTCTATACTCTAGATCCAGAGCAGGCTTTGCTTCGGCAGTCCTGCAGGGTTTGATTGCCACACCATCTCTTTCCTAGAGCATACCTCCTCCCCCAGCTAAGCTATGGTATTCTACCCACATGTTATGACTGCAGTTGCATTCTTGAAGGACATAGTACAGTTTTGTACCTACCATAAATGTAGATGTCCGATAGACATGCAACTGCAGTCGGATTTTCCCTCCCTCCATACCCCTCTATACCTAGGGTCCACTCCTATCCCTGTTACTCTTAGCTGGGGATATCTGTTATGGTGTATTTGTTTTATTGCTCATTTATTTGTTTGGAATCCTGTTTTTGTCTTCCAATTTGATTACAGCCTTCCTTGGAGGGCACCTGGCATGTGGGGCAAGAAACACTGAAGAAAATGGCGTCGGCTGATGCTTATGTACTCCAGCCGCTCTGACGTCGGAGAGAAATGCGACATCAGCCGACGTCGGACCCAGACTTTGGAATCCGGCCGACCGAGGGCTGCCTGAGGCAGGACAACCCACATGTTATGACTGCAGTTGCATGTCTATCGGACATCTACATTTATGGTAGGTACAAAACTGTACTTTCTATTTATGAGGCTGCTACTTGTTTCTCTGTTCATGCTTTCACTAAACATTGCAAGATGGATGTTGTCAGGGCTATCCTTCATGGGTTCATGGAGGATTCTTTTCTGCATTCCTTTTCCTAGACATCTTGAGCTCTTGTACTTTCCCTAACACAAAGAATACTGTAACAGTAATATGGAAGAATACAGTACAGTTGTATAAAATCTTAACATAACAGTAGGTCCTTCTCTTCAGTGTTGCAATATTCGGTCCCTTTCTCCTTCCCTCTCTATCCTGACTCTTGCCCTGTGCTCTGGTTGCTGTCCTGGATGAGGTGTCCTTCTCCTTTCTTCCTTCTTTATTTTCCTTCTGGGGCTTTTCCATTTCTAAGTATCTGCATTTGCACATTACATTTATGCCCTACATCATGAGCAGAGAGCGTGTGTGTGACGTACAGCACCTATAAGAGCTGAAACTGTGGTGTGCTGGCCAAATGTTGGGCTGTCTTTGGCTGGAGTGCCCTTATTTGAAGAATACTGCAACAGTGAAGAGAAGGACATCTAGAGTTATGGTAAGATTTTACATAACTGTACTTTCTGCTTAGTGTATTATTGTTGTCTATCGAAAGGTTTTAACATTTTTTTCCTGCGTTTCACAGTTTGTTGAAAATGGAAAGTAAAGCTGTTAAAAAATGAAAATGTTGGCATAAATTTCTGTTGAATATTCTTTTTGTTTATTGCTTAGGTTCTTATTGTGATTGGTTGTATTGTTTGTTAACTGTTTTTTATTTTTTTCAGCCCTTTTAAAGTAGTTGCACATTGACAGTTAGCAGTGCCCTGTATATATACAGGTGCTTAGAATCTCATTTTTCCTGTAAAACTACACCGAGTTCCTGAACATGTATTTATTTGAAGAGCACCAGGTTTTCAGAAAGAGGGGCATTGCTCCATGAGATTAGACAAAGATCTCTACTTGCCCAACTGCATCCGAGTAAATCTGTTCTCCCACTCAATGATTAAACTAAGAGGACTATAGAATTTGTAACCCGCTCTATGTTTAGCTGAAGTCGTGGATCTGCAGTTTCCTACTTTCTCTTTAACCAGTCACTATGGGTTAGACAAGGTTTTAGCCAAAATGGGCATCCTGAGACAATATAGAAATTGCCTCATGTTTACAGACAACCACCTGATTCTCAAACAGTTGGTTGTAGTATGTGAGTATAATTATACACCGTCTTTGGAGGCAAAGCTCTCGCATACAGCCACTACATGCACCAAACAAGTTGCCAGAATTGCACAACACTGCACAATACCTGTTACATAGTACTACAGAAGAGACGCACAGACCTCCACAGTATGCTGAGACTCTCAAAGGTGGCCAGAAACATAAGTGTAATGCCTAGCAAGGTAAGCACTCCCACAACAAACTCGCTAAACAACTTGGGGTCTGTTTAAGTCTACCAAAGCCAAATTTCAGGTAAAAATAGCCCCCCAGCAAAGGACAGCCACAAGACACTTTTCAGCAATGTCTAAAACATAAAAGGCAGTACACAGGAATGTGCTGAACTAATTGTAAATGCAGCCACTTATACTGAGCTGGAGGATATAGCAGTCTACTGGCCTATAAATTCAGCTCCAATTTTTTCCCACTTTCTCTCTCAGACAATTCTCATGAAATATCCCCAAAACATAGCTCCCTCAGCTATCACTAGGAAGCAGGTCCTCATTGTGTGGTTTTAAAACTAAAAACACTGCATTGATGGAACCTGTTAATATCAAAGGATGTCTCCTTAAGAACATGAAACATGACTGTCAGGCCCACAGGAAGTATTATTTAGTTATAGCCTCCAGACTCTCTCTTTGTGCCTACCAAATAGAGGACTGCAACTATTATCCCTCTGCACAGGGTTCGGCCATACAGGGACCCATGAAATTACCAGCCTGTAAGCTTGACTAGTCTGATATGTAAATTCATGGAAAAAAATAATCATTAACTTGATAAACAGCAACATAGGAAACTGACAATCATTGGATCTAACCCAGCTTGCTTTTGTCAAGGGCAGGTCGTCTCTACTCAACCTGGTGCATTTCTCCAAGAATGTCACCAAAGGAATGGACATAGACAAAACAGTGCATACAGTTTACTTCAGTCTGGCCAAAGCATTCAACACAGAACTTCATTCAGACATTGTAGACAAGCTCAGAAAACTAGATATAAACCCCTGTGTCATCCTCTGGATAGCCAACTGACTCACAGATAGGACCAAGGAAGTTAGGATTGGTGAGACCACCTGTGTTGAGAGACAGGTCACAAGTGGGGGTCCCCAGGGGTCTGCTTTTCTTTGGTGTTTACTACTTAGAAGTCAAGGCCAGCATCAGGAGCCTTTGGTTGACCAAGTTCACAGATGACTGCTAACTAGGAGCAATCATGGTTTCCCCCAAGACACTAACATCTTGCAAGAGGGTCTAACACAGACAAATGACTGCTGCTACCTTTATGGTCTAAGATTCATTGCCAAAAGCATAAATAGTGTCTCTTGGAAAGACAAACTCTCCCTGAAATTACTGCATTGATAATAACCCCTAAGAGTTGACCATGTGGTCAGAGATTTGAGAACACATGTAGACAGTGAATTACTCTTTGACCATCATGTCTCTACTGTAGTAAGAAAATCATTTGCACATCTTGTAAGTAAAGGTATAGCATACAAGTCCAAAGGTGTCATTTTTCTGTTGTACTTTTCCCTCATCAGATCAGTCATTGAGTACAGTTCAGTTGACTCAATATTCAGGATTTACAGGCAGAAATGAGAGCAGTGTGGAAGAAGGATACCCAGATGGTTCCAGTAGTAGTAGAAGCAATGGGTCTTATAAAAAAGAATTTACAGTTGTACTTAAAAGTATTACAGATATGTGAATTGCACAAGTAGTCGATTGTGGGCACATTGCGAGTGGGTAACATCAAAGACTGAAGTAATACTAATTTCATTAACTGTAAGCATACTTTGAGTTAGGAATAGGGCCCATTCCCATCATGGTATTAGAAACCCAGAAGACTTGGAGAAATTAAACCAAGTAATACAATTACCTGTTCGATGTGTACCTGACCATGCATATACAACAACTGGAGCGTCTATAGAGGGTTCATCAAAGAGTACATGGTGTTGACCGCCTCAAAACCTTTATCCTTTTCCTCTTGTCTCCTGCAGACTGCTGAAGCGTGATCTATGCCTCACATTCAAAGCAGCCTCTAATGTAGAACTTTTATCCTGTTGCACAGCCATAAAACAAGTAGCATCAGAAATATCTGATCTAAGGACCTGAACCTTGTCTGCAGCATAAATAATTACATGTTGGAGAGACAGATATATGTCTCAGAGACTCCCCCTTCTCTGGAACAAGCTTCTGAGATGTGAAGCAGAGTGCCTCCCTGCATTTATTCAAGCTCAACGTGGATCAGTGGGTGAGTAATAAATTTATCCGTGGTTTGCCAACTGTGTTCCTGTTAGAAAGAGAAAGCTTGTAAATGCTTGACCACTCTTACCCAAGCTATACCCGCCTGCAAAATGAGTGGTGGTATCATAATCTTTTGAATACGTTTGGAAAGCATGGCTAGGTTTAAAAGTTTTGTACCCAACTATTATTACTAAATATTAAACTAGTATAATATTGGGGTGTATGCAAAGTTCAGAGAGCTTAACAGTGCCTGAGTGGAGTATTGTATCATATGCCATAGCCAGGTCACGATAAGTAGTATGCGCTGTTTTTCCCTTGTCCATTGTCTTGATGACTTTCTCAAATAAGTTCACCAAGTTTAACAGACATGACCTTCCTTTAACAAAGCTGTACTGTGTTGAATCTAGTATCTGAAGGTTGTTTGTCTTTGTTGATCACTTCCCTGATAATATGTTACTTGGCTTTGCATATATGACTAGTCAGACTGATGGGTCTGCTGTTTCTGGGTTCTGTTGATGGTCTTCCCTTGTGAAAAGGGATGACTATTGCAGTCCTCCACTCTTGTGGCACAAAGCCTGTTTTAAGATTGTAGTTAATTAGTGACTCCATTCACTCTGGTAGGTTGTGTTTCTAGCTATTCAGGTGGCAGTCCAGGATATTGTCGGGGCCCATAAAGGCTGTGTTTTTTAGCCTTCACAAGCCCTGTCAGGACCTTCTCCCAATTAATAGGTGGGGGTGGGTTAAGTTTGTAGGTATTTATTGGGGGGGTGGCTAGGGTAAAGTCTGAGCTGAATGTCTCAACCAGGAGGTTCGCTGTGTCACTCCTCTCAGTGAAGGTGGCACCATTGACCACCAGTTATGCTGTATGCTGTCCTTCAGGTTTCAGACATAGCGTAAATGTTTCTTTTGCCTGAGAAGCTCTCTTGACCTCAAAATTGTGTTTGACTTTTAGTCCTCTTTGTTTCCTGTTTAGTTAGAGAACACAAAAGACACTGGAACACAATCTTGATGTAACACCTTTTATTAAAAGGGAAGTACATTGTTTCTTTCCAGTTGGCTAAAAAAGATATTTTGAAAAATGCATTTCATACTACATACACCTCAAAGACATGGTGTGTGTGTGTGTGTGTGTGTGTGTGTGTGTGTGTGTGTGTGTGTGTGTGTGTGTGTGTGTGTGTGTGTGTGTGTGTGTGTGTGTGTGTGAGTGAGTGAGTGAGTGAGTGAGTGAGTGAGTGTGTGTGTGTGTGTGTGTGTGTGAAAGAGATACTGAAACTGTATAACTTGGTCATGATTTGCTATCAAATCAAAATTTGGCACATAACAATATCATTTAGCAGCAAAGATAACCAAAACTACTCTAAATCTCAAAACAAAATGTGTGTAAGAAGATTGGTTAAAACCAGAGAAGGAAAACAAGAAATTATAATTTGTAAGTCGTTAGTCTGTTATAAGCAACTTTTTTGTGAGGTAAAGATTTTGGTTAACAAAAAATAAATTAGCAATAATGTCCAGTTCACAGTAATGAGAAAGACAGAGACTACCAAGAGAATAAGATACAGGGTTAGAATATATGGATATTGTTTGCGTTTAATACACTATATAGACTGTTGTTTAGCTAAATGAGAGAAAGAGAAAAAAAGGAGAGAAGAGAAAAGAAAATGGTGTTATGTTAGCCCAAGGTTCTGAAGAATAGCAGAATTGGCTTAAGATTTGTCATACTGTTAAAACTTTCTAAACATTTAAGGCCTTCCTGACCATTAAGGTTATGGTTATTGCTCTCGTGACCAGATTGTTGCTTTATGTGAAAGTAACTATTTTCTTTTCGCAAGTAAAATACAGGTGCTAAAAGATAGACCCCCCCCCCCAGTAATCTTAACAGTTAATGCTAATATTCTGAAATAGTCATGAGTTTGAATTCAGAGTAATTTAATCACAAGTTATGCATTACCCGGGGAACAAACAGTTGATCTGATGATGTCCTTTGCATTTATTCCTCATCTGATGGGTTTGGATCCAACTCGGTCACTTCTACTAGATCATTGGATCCTAAAATTCTAAAGCTCCTCCCTTTACCAATAATGCCCCACCAACCTAATGTACCTCAGATCTCATTTGCTGCCATTGGGGTCAGACGTGGATTCCTTAGCTCTTGAGTGTTTTTTTGAAGTTTATCCAATATTCCTGGTCATGAGTTAGTTTGTATCTTTTTTGCTGTTTCTCTTCCTCCCTGCCATATTCTGATGATGTTCTTTGCATTCATTCCTCATCTGATGGGTTTGGATCCAACTGGGTCACTTCTACTAGATCATTGGATCCTAAAACTCTCAAGCTCCTCCCTTTACCTATAATGCCCCACCAACCTAATGTACCTCAGATCTCATTTGCTGCCATTAGGGTCAGACGTGGATTCCTTAGCTCTTGAGTGTTTTTTTTAAGCTTATCCAGTATTCCTGGTCATGAGTTAGTTTATATCTTTTTTGCTGTTTCTCTTCCTCCCTGCCATATTCTGTGAGTTAGTTTAGTTTGCTGCTGGCCTCTTTGAGTTACCATTTTTTTGTTATTTTTCTGGATACCATTACTGATATCTCCCTGTACTCTATAGTATTCTAACTTCCATTGTTGGTAGTTTTTCCTCCCTTCTCTGTATATATAAAAGAAATCTATAACTTTATATGTTAGTATGTTAGTATTCTGTAGTTTACAGAATTCTGTTGTTGCTCCTCCCTTTACCTATAATGCCCCACCAACCTAATGTGCCTCAGATCTCATTTGCTGCCATTAGGGTCAGACTTGGATTCCTTCGCTCCTGAGTGTGTATATGTTTTGCTGTTTCTCTTCCTCCCTGCCATATTCTGTGAGTTAGTTTAGTTTGCTGCTGGTCTCTTTGAGTTGCCGTTTTTTGGTATTTTTCTGGATGCCATTGCTGATATCTCCCTGTACTCTATAGTATTCTAACTTCCATTGTTGGTGGTTTTTCCTCCCTTCTCCCTATATATAAAAGAAATCTATAACTTTATATGTTAGTATTTTAGAGTTCTGTAGTTTACAGAATTTTGTTGTCTGGAGTATTTGCTGACATGTCTGACAGACCCTCTGGGTTTAAAAATTGCGTTACATGTGGACACAAGCTTCCCAACTCAGATGCCCACAGGGAATGCGTGTATTGTCTGGGTCCTGTACACCTCAAACACTACTGTACAATTTGCTTTAGTTTCAATACCAGAGCTTTAACAGATCACAAAAACAAGCTAGTTTTATGAGGTCTTCTACCTTCTTCTTCTACTCCTGCAGTTATTGGGGCTGAACCCCCTTCTAAGAAAGCCTGATCCTTTGTCTAAGGAAAAGAGTCCCATAAAAAGTCTCCTGATCACTCTTCAGAGCCCCCTGCAGAAATTCATAAGAAGTTGGATCCACCAGTCTCAAGTCTGACTCTTCTAAAGCCAAAATCCCCTCAGATCTGATCCCCACAGCTTCTGTTTGATATGATTTCATCTAGGCTTGCGCATCTGTTCCTGGAGGGGTCTCCTTGAAGGCACGCTAGGCCACCTTCTGCTACATCCTTCATTAGACCCTCCAGAAGCAGATGTGGATAGGATGTTGAGGATGTTCCACAGAGCACAGATACAGATGGGGGTTCTCCCACCTCTGACCACAACCGTGTCCATGGGATAACATTTGCCTACCTCTCTTCTAATACCTCCTTCTGCAATCCAATCCTCTGTTTCAAAGCCTTCAGGTCTGAGATCCCTTGAGTGTCTACTTTGGATCCAAAGACTGGCTGTTCTTCAACTCCGATGGTTCCCCTGAACCAACCAACACAAAGTATCTCTGAGCTGGAGGAGTCTCAGAGCTGAAGCATCAGCACTGGATCCAAAGGTGTGGAGTCAATGCCGAAGCTTTCGAAGCAGACTTTTCTCCTCAGTGCTGGATAACTCAAGTCTGACTCCCTCTTCTGGTGGAGTGCTGGTGGGAGTTGCAGGAGCTGACGCTCGGAGATATTCCTGTTTTGGAGCTGTCAACTTCTGTGTCCCCTAGGTGTTCTGCCTTTGATGTTGTGGAGAGGATTTTCACCTTGGGTAGAGAAGAGACATCCCTGCTGCCCTTAGATCAGACAATCCTGCTTCATACTGATTTTCTTCGTGTTTCACTGGTGCAGTCATCACATTTGGGTTATCCTGCCAGGGGTAGCCATCAGTTGGCCCGAATACCAGAGGCTTAGTATTTTTGCGTCGGTTGCTGTCGCTCCAGGACTGAAGTCAGGTCATCAGTGGTATTAAATCAGGCAGCTGACGCCATTACATCAGTCTTTCTTGCCGAGGAGCCCGAAGCAGAAGCAGTTCATACGAGTGCCGGTTGGCCGCTGCCTGAGCTTTCGTTTCTGAATTGAAGTTGAAGTCTACTAAAGCTAAGTACCCCGTTGGGGATCCTTTTTTCTTGCTCTAACTGATGTCAGAAAAAGTTAACAATTGTCTTGCCTGTGGAAGGCAAATACCACACTGAGACTTTCAATCTTACTGCGTAACCTGTTTAGGCCGAGAATATGATGTCCCCCACTTTCACTTTTGTGCTTTGTTCAACGCCAGAACTATATGTCATTGGGCCCTTATTGTAACTAGATGTTTTCGCTCTCAATCCTCGAATTCCTATATGGCTTCGGTAAGCCGTCCGACTACCGATCTTCCGAAAAAATGTAAGGATAAAGACAGAGACAGACTGCAGAGGTCCAAAACTGCCGACGATGCTTCCGTTAAGCTAATCGTCAGTTCTCCAATCCTCAGTGAGGTGCTTTCGCAGCCCCTGATGCCTGCTTCTATGGATTCACAGGCCACTACCGAGACCCTTTCGGAGTCCGGTATGCCGCAAAACTCTTATTCGACTAAGGATCCTGTGGATGTCTCTACCTTGGATGGGTCTGGAGCCACTGAGCAGACACCAGCTTCCGAGGAAGTACTTTGCACTACCGATAATCAACACAGACCAGCGACTTCTTTCGCGTCTTTAGTTCTTTCTAAAACTAGCAAGTCTCTAAGGCCCAGGGTACAAACTACACTCAAAAAACGATGACCCAAGCTCAGGCACCTGCTTCCTTGCCTCAATCTCAAATGCTTAAAATGGCGGAAGACCTTATTATGCTTATTAGGGGAAACCAGGCTACCCCTTCCAAAAGAAAAAGAGACTTGTCCCCAGTAGTTTTATCTGAAGAGGATTCCGATAACTCCGATACAGCGGAATATGAAGATATGCAACCCCTCTCTGCTTATGAGGATTCTGATACAGAGGAATCCATTCCTTCTGCCTCTCCACCCGAGGATTTTTCATTTGGGGAAACCCTTCATACTTTAAGGGGGCATTTCTAATGGGAATGTCAAGACCATCCTCAGTCAAAAAAGAAACTCAGAATTCTTAGATTTACCACAGCAAAGACTCTTGGCTATTCCTCCTGTCCTGGCTGTTGTGGATGATGATTTTATGGAATCCATTTTGACTCCTGACACCCTTCCTCCTGCTCCCAGGAAACCTGACCGGTATTAGAGAGTCCCTGACTCTCACAAATTTCTTTTCAAAAATCATACTGCTGACCCAGAGGTCATCTCTCAAGGACATAAAGGAATTAAAGCAACTTCAGCTAAGAATCCCACCCCCTCGGATAAGGATTTCCGAGCTTTAGACAGATGGGGTAAAAAAGTATACACCTCTGCTACTCTTGCTATTAGAGCATTAAATTGTCAGTTCCACATGTTGAAATAGCAGCATTCCATGGAACTCATCAAACAGAAAGTATCTTCCTTTCCTACTTGTGCAGAAAATAAAGAATTACAAGAGCTAATGCATTCTGCAAGTCAAGTAACTAAGCACACCTTGCAATGTGGCTTGAACACCCTAGAAGCTTCTTGCAGGGCAGCAGTCACTGGTTCTGTCCTTAGAAGGCTTGCTTGGCTTAAGGAACAGACCTTGCCAGACCATGTCAAATCCAAATTATTGGACGCACCATTGAACAAAGACAACTTATTTGTCACCAAGGCAGATGAGGTCTTAAAAAAGATGGAAGAAAAAGCTAAATCTATGCAGACATTTAAAGACTTCTTACAGGTCCAGCCTCCGAGGTTCAGTAGGCATTGCCCCTCCAAGCACTGGTATTTACTGCCCCCTCCAGGTCAGCTCAGCCCAGACCCAGGGGAAGCGGACCCATCCCCCCCAGACAGCAGACCCAGGGAATGCAGAGATCTAAGCAATGGAGTTCCTCCTCTTCAAAAACAGGGAGTGTAAAGACATCCCCTTATGGTAAGAACTCTCAATGACTTTACACCTCCACCCCTTACCTCTTCCCACCTACTTGTGCCCCTAGGAGGAAAACTCTCCTTCCACGCAAGCACCTGGGCCACTATTACCAACAGCCAATGGATCCTCAACATAGTGTCCCAGGGATACAAATTTTATTTCCACACTCCGCCAACCCCAAAAAGGTTCCCAGATCTTCCTCCAAACCAGTGAGCAGAGGCCAAAAAGCAAGTCCTTGCCCTGCTTTCCATGAGGGCAATACAGCATGTTCCTGCAGAACAGATAGGCCAAGGTTTCTACTCCAGACTCTTCCTGGTACCCAGAAAAGAGGACACATGGCGCCCCATGTTCAATCTATCTATTCTAAACACCTTTCTGGTGATACCAAAATTCAAAATGCTCATCCTCCAACAGCTTCTACCAATGCTTTCCAAGGATGCTTGTTTAACCACCCTAGACCTAAAAGAGGCCTACCTACACATCCCAATCAGGGAATCATGCATGAAGTACCTACATTTCAGGGCAGGAACTATGCACTTTCAGTTGTATGTGCTTCCCTTTGGCTTATCCACTGCTCCCAGAGTTTTCACAAAATGCCTGGCTCCCACCATTGCGTTTTGCAGACAAAGAAATATTCAAATTTACCCATACTTAGACGATTGCAGATGATTCCATCAGGAAAAGCTGTTTCAGCACCTGTCTTTTGTAAAGGACCTACTGACCTCCCTGGGGTATACTGTCAACGAAAAGAAATCAAAACTAGTCCCCACACAAAAAGTTGTATTCCTGGGTGCAAGCCTGGACACAGCATCCCAGATGGCATTCCTTACTCTAGAAAAACAAGCCTACCTGACAGCCTACTTCTCCCAACTAGCCACCAGAACCCAGTTAACCGCAAGGAAAATCCTGCAAGCCCTTGGCTTTCTGTATCCTACTCATTCCATATGCCAGATTGCACATGAGGAAACTACGGTGGTACCTAAAAAGCCTTTGGGGTCAACACTGTCAAGACCTGGACACTCATACCTATGTTACCTTGTCTAAGGAAAGATTGTCTTTGGTGGGCAGCGGCTTGCAACCACAACAAGGGACTTCCCTTCTCACAACTCCACGCCACCCAGACCCTCACCATAGACGCATCAGACTATGCCTGGGGTGCACACCTGGACGGCAGGTGCATTCAGGGCCACTGGAGCCCAAATCAAATACATCTGCACATCAACCAAAAAGAGATGTTAGCTGTCCAGCACGCCCTGACAGCCTTCAGACCCGTACTCTCCTCAGGGCTTCTACAGATCAAAACAGACAACACCACAGTGATGTGGTGTATCAACAAGCAGGGAGGGACTCACTCTTATCCTCTCTCTGCAGGCTCACCATTGACCCTTTGGCACAAGGCCTCAGCCAGCTACACTTGCTAGGACAATGCCTGCCAGGCTCTCTAAACTCTCTGGCAGACAACTTAAGCAGAAACCTGTTAGAGCCACACGAGTGGCAGCCAGACCACAGAACCTTCACCCTTGTAACCCAGAAATGGGGACCCCGAAGGTCGATCTCTTTGCCTCCCACTCCAATCATCAGCTCAGAAAATTCTGCACCAGGGAACCTTACAGCAAGGCCTGGAAAGTGGATGCTCTATCCTTCCAGTGGGTAAACCTCTCAGTCTATGCATTTCCCCGTCTACCACTCATATCAAGGGTACTACTGAAAATAAGGGAAAACCCGAGGGCAATCCTGATTGCCCCAGACTAGCCACACCAGCACTGGTACTCACTGCTGCACAGCCTGTCACCCCTGCCACCTTGGCATTACCTCAGATCCCTACACTCCTGACCCAGGAGAATGGAGAATTCATGCATCCCCAATTGCAGACCCTCAACCTAGCAGCCTGACTTATTCTCTGGCCACCCCTCAAGCTGCCAGCCTAAGCAAACAAGTCCTAGATGTTATACGTGAGGCCAGACACCCCAACATTATTTATTTATTTAATTAACAAACCGAAGGATTCAGCCACAGCAACCATGCAAGTTCCATACAAATTCCGAGGCAATATAATCCAACAACTTGTATTTCATAAAATAAGTACTCCAAAATACGAAAAATTAACAAAGTATGTTTATTGTGCACTCAGTCGGTAAGCGCTTTCACAGAATTGCTTCATCAGACCATAGCGGACTGAGTACAGAAATTATTTAAAAACATTGTTACCAATCACACAAAACCACAAAAACGTCATTTCCTTAAATGACGTTACATTTGTAACTAAACTAAAATAGTTATAGTTTTTAACTATGTATATCAAATCAGCCATTCAATAACGCTTTTTTTGGTAAAATATAAATGCAAAGGTTCAAGCTGCTACTCATATATGAAGTTAGTATATAATAAATAATACATTTAATCCCAAAAAACTTATTAATTTTTTATCACCACGTTCATAATTATGCAATATGAAACCCCTCATTAGCAGTCGCTTCATCAATGATCGCTTAGAGTAAAACAGATATTATATGGCATCAGGCAAAGTAAAGCTGTATAACTGAATCACTGTTCTACTGAAGCAGAAAGCCACATGACAGCAAACCCCTGAAAAATAAACCACCGCATATCAACAAAGCAACCTAGATGCATCTCATCCATGATCGCTCAATAATTCTTCATCAGACCGCTTGTGCGAACAAACCATTAAGCATAATCAGAATAAAAAACATAATATTTCTGAAATCTATATACTGTTTAATAATTATATACATGTTTTTATATTCAGTAGTTTTTATATGCTGTAGCTTTCATAATCTTCAGGTCTATGTTAGGTTGAAGTTTTAATAATGTTATCTGGTTAAAACGGTTAGTTAAAATTTATTTATGTGTACAGTTTTTCTTTTTTAGGTGATTTATGAGTTAGATATATATTATGTTTTTTATTCTGATTATGCTTAATGGTTTGTTCGCACAAGTGGTCTGATGAAGAATTGTTGAGCGATCATGGATGAGATGCATCTGGGTTGCATTGTTGATATGCGGTGGTTTATTTTTCAGGGGGTTGCTGTCATGTGGCTTTCTGCTTCAGTAGAACAGTGATTCAGTTATACAGCTTTACTTTGTCTGATGCCATATAATATCTGTTTTACTCTAAGTGATCATTGATGAAGTGGTCGCTAATGAGGAATTTCATATTGCATAATTATGAACGTGGTGATAAAAAATTAATACGTTTTTTATGATTTAATGTATTATTTATTATATACTAACTTCATATACGAGTAGCAGCTTGAACCTTTGCATTTATATTTTACCAAATAAAAGCGTTATTGCATGGCTGATTTGATATACATAGATGTTATGTGATCCTATCTCGCCTACATTCTGTACTGATGGGCTCGGAGCCGATCCTCGGCTCCGACTCGGCACGCTATGCTATAGAGCAAAGCCTCTTATTGGCTGAGCTATTCTATATCCCAGGATGCACCACCACTACTTCCCCAGATCTCGTTTGCCGCTTACAAGCTAGGACTTGGTCTCGAACTTGGCTGAGCTAAGTGCTTTTTTTCTGAAAGTTTTTCTGTCAGGAAATTCTTTAATCTTTACCCAAAAGCTGTTTTAACAGCTATCGTTGTGTATAAGTGTGTTTTTGTGAATTTTTTGTGGTAAATTTGTGTGACTGGACAGGGAAAGGTTTCCGTTTAAGTTAGAGGGGCCTTCCCCTAGTTCTTTAGTGAGTCTTCTTGTTATTTCGGAGAGGTCAAGTACCTGTTTGAGTTAGAGGGTTCTTGGCCCTCTTTTTGGTGTATTTGTATTTGTTTAAGTTTCTTGGGCTTTCGCCTCTCGTTAAAAAAAAAAAAAAAAGAGTTTTTATTGTTGTGAAAATCTTTGTGCTGAGTTACATACATTGTGTTTTTCTCTGTTATAGTGAGTAGTCTACAGGCATTATGTCTAAGGAGCATAGACCCTCAGGATTCAAGAAGTGCACGAGATGCAACTACAAAATGTCCATCACGGACGATCACTCCTTATGCATGTACTGTTTAGGCGCCAAACACCTTCAGGAGTCCTGCAGCGTGTGTCACGCTTTTTCCTCTAGGGTCCTCCAAGAGAGGAAGAATAAATTGATCTTAAAAGGGCTTATCAAACCCTCCTTCGAAGAGGCCTTATCTTCCTCTTCCTCTCCAGCTAAGAAAAAGAAATCGTTGGCTCTGACCAGCCCGTCGGAACCGACCACTAAGAAATCTAGGCAGGCTTCTCCATCGGCTCCACGGACTTCGGAGCCGAGGGCGGAACGGTCTGCCTCGATGCCTCCAGCCTCGACTCCTCTGGTTTCAGAGCCGATGGCTGGGGCTTCGAGAGGCGGGTCACCTTCATCGGCTCCACTGATTTTGGAGCCGATGAGGGTTGCCGGCTCAGACTCTTCCCCTTCGGCGCTGAAGCCCTCTTCGGCACCGAGGGAAATTGCTATGGAATCTCCCTCGGCACCGATACTGATCGAGTCTATTCGGAGCCGGTCCCCCAGTCCTTCGGAGCCAATGGAGAAGTCTGTCCGGACCCGGTCGGTCTCCTCCTGATCTTCCAAGATGTTGGATTCGGACATTGACAGGGTGCTTCTAAGACCGTTTCAGTCTCCTGTATTCCAGAAATTAGTTTCGGCTCCAGCCCATTTGGCTTCGGAGCCGATGGCCCACCCTGTTGTTCTGGTTCCTCCTCCAACAGCCTCAGCACCGTTGGAGCCGGTGCTGGTGGAGCCGATGGAGGTTTTTGGGTCGGCTCTGACCCTTACTCCAACCCCAGCTCTCGAGTCGGAGTTCGGTACACGGACCTCCTCGGTCGGCCTCAGGGCGGATGCCTCGGGACCGATGTTTTCGGTTCCTAGCCTTCCTCTCGGTGCGTCGGCTGCGGGGGTGCCATCTACTGTTGTGGCCCCGGGGGTTGGACCTTCCCAGGACTCTGGCGGTCCGGCCTTCAGGGCCATGAGGAGTGCTTTGGCCAAATCCTCTTTGGCTACCTCCACGGTCTCACCGGCACCTTCCCTACACACGGAGACTGGGTCTTTTGTAGTCCCCCTGTCGCTAGACAGCGGAGCCCCGGGGCCTGAGGTCACCCCCAGTGGGGTTTCCCCCCCTCCTGGAGGTCCCTCTGAAGCTTCTTCGGAGGAACCCCCAAGGAAAAGACTGTGCAAGAGGAAGCACGTCGACTCCCCCGATGAGTCTCTCACGTCGGACACCGATCTTGATGATGCGGAGGGGTCCCCTAAGTCGTCCTCAGATGATGTCTCCTTCGCAGACATCTTGGAAGCCCTCAAACAACGAGGAGGCTGGCATTCCAAACCCCCTTCTGCTGACGAGTCGGTGTTCCTCAAGGCCTTCGGGGCTCAGCCCTCCGCCTCCTGGGTGTCTCCGCCCTTCGACGAGCTCCTAGATTTGATCTGTCGAAGGGCGTGGGAGCATCCAGACTCTGTGGAACCGGTGCCGGCTCGCCCAAATAAATTCTTATCAGCACCCCCAGAGAAGGAGTTTCTGACCAAAGGTGTAGCTGTAGATGCCCTGGTGGTGGCATCTGCTACCCAACAAGATGTAGCAGAGGCTTCGACGTCTGTCCATCCTAATTGCACCCTTTGGCCTCAACAGATTTGGTTCCCCTTCCTGTGACCTCATCTTCAGCATCCATCCTGGATTCTGGATCCAACTCCAGACCACCTGTCTCACCTGAATGGGATGGCTCATCCGGACATAAATTGACCACATGATTTCTCCAGTTCTGCTGATAGCTAGGTTGCCCAGGCTGTCCTCCCTGATCTGTCATATTTTTTTTTTTTTTACCTTCTCATAAGGCTTTTACTAGAAAGACTTGTATGAGCAAATGGAAAAGATTTGTCTTCTGGGCTTTTAGCAAAGATCTGTACCCTTTTTCATTGCCTGTGCCTTCAATCCCTGAATTTTTAACTCCAGTCATCAAGTGAAGGGGCTGGTTTCTGAAATATTAAAGTTCAGTTGGCTGCCATCTCTAATTTTCGCCTGGGTGAAAATAACTCTACCTTAGCCTCTTCCAGACTATGCAAGGCCTTTTTTAAGGGAGCTGTTTTGCTTAGGCCTCCGTTAAAATATCCTACTCCTCCATGGGCTGTAACTGTATTGCTTTAGGCCTTAACTCAGTCTCCCTTTGAACCTTCAGCCAAAACAGATCTTAAATTTTTGTTTAGGTAAACTATTTTTCTGGTTTCTGTTACATCAGCTAAATGTGTATCTGAACTCCAGGCTCTATCCCCAAAACCTCCGTACCTGATTTTTCACGACAACCGGGTGTCCTTGTGAACAAACCCATCCTTTGTACCTAAGGTAGCTTCTGAGTCAAACATTAACCAGGGCGGCTATATTACCTTATCGTATGATGAAAATAGCGAATGCTATTTCATCGCACCGTTAATGTCTAAACCACAAAATATCGAACATACGGAACAACGATTTTTTTCCTAGGGAAAAAATTTGCTGCTCCTCAAAAAAAAAAATAAACTTAAACACAAAGATAAGTGGGGGGCTGTGCCCCCCACACCCTCCTACTTAAATATACCAACTCCGAGATCGCACCATAGTGGAAGAAATGACAAAGTCCCAAAGATGGCCTACCGAAATTTTTCCCTGGGAAAAAATTTGATGTTCCGTGTCTTCGCTATTTTGCCATTTCAACAGTATCGGATCGACTAAATAGCTTTCGCTGTTTAGTCCATTCGATATGCTAATATACATCCTAAACCAGGTCATTAATCTTCCAGTTTCCTTTTCCAACTTTTCAAATAAGGTAGAGTAGATGCTACACCTTTTGAATGTACATAGCTTTGCTTTTATCTTCCTAGAAGCAAAGACTTTAGGAAATCTGACCAGCTATCTGTTTCCTTTTCTCCTAAGAGATTGGGCAAACCAGTATCTAAAGTTAGATTGGCCAAATGGTTGACTGTATAACTTTTGTCTGTGATAATGTAGGATTACTTTTACCTAAACCTACTAGAGCCCCTTTTTAGAGGTCTGTAGCAGTTTCTTCAGTTTTTGGTCAAGAGCTTCATTAGATATTTGTGCAGCTGAAGCTTGGGCTAATCCTCAAACTTTCATTGTTCATTACAAGTTGGGTTTAATTTCTAGGAAAAGAGTGGCCTTTGGCTCAGCAGTCCACCAGAATATCCTTCCATAAAGGCCTCTCAAGGTTACAGTAGCTAGGGACTCTGTCCCATCAGTTGAGAAATTAATGAAATGAACAACATCAGATAAAGAAGTTATGTACTTACCATAACTTTCTATCTGTGCTGTCTGTTTTCAGTCTTCCTCAATTTCCCACCCACCTACCCCCATACTTTGCTTCTGGAAAGATGAGTTTTTCAGGAGGCCCTGTTCCTTGTTACAGCTCAGTCATCCTTTCTTTCTTTCTACTTCTGGTGTTTTCTGTAATAGGTTGCCCTAATATTTCTAGAAAATCGAACTGAGGTACATTAGGTTTGCGGGGCATTAGGGGTAAAGGGATGAGCTTGAGAGTTATAGTATTCAATGATCTGGTAGAAGCGTCAGAGTTGGAATGTTATGGTATGTACATAACTTCTTTTTGCTCTACAGTTTATTTATGTTCACTGTTAGTTGATCAAAATGTAAAGTTGCATACATACTCTTTCAGCCTGACAGTATAGCAAAACAGTTGTTCTCGTAGTAAGTGTCCAGGCTGCTCCTGAATTATGTAAACTAGTGCTTGCTTTAATGTAATTTGGTAGTCTGTTCCATGCATCAGCTACACTCTCAGAGAACCAGTTCATGTGCTTCTTATTCTTGTTGTTACAGAACCTAGGTCGTCTGATAATTCTCTACTACTTTTTGGTAACCCCAAACACTACCAGAGGTACTAATCTTTCATTATAACTTAAATGTACACATCAGTGGATGCCCTTGGTACATTTCCACTGTACTCTTTCCAGTTTACTCATGCTTTTGTTCCTTAAGGTTTCCACATTATTATTCCACTCTCAAGTTTGGGACAACTAAAACAAACAATAACTTCATCATTTCTGATTTCCTAGACTTTTTAAATATTTGTATACAATCTATAGCTTTATAACTGTCATTAACCAGTTGGTTAATATGATTAGAACAAAGTCAAAGCTGGATCTACCCATATACCCAGGTCCTTAAATGAATCTTCGGTTTCAATCACTGCATGCTGTATTAAATATTCACCTTTCAATGTGTGCCTGCCAAATCTCCCATGCTTAGTTTTTGATGTATTTATCAGCATATTATTCTCCTGTACCCAAATGGTCAGTTTGGTCAAATTCTGTAGCACATGTAATCAGTTTACTTATTTTCAAGTCATCTGCCTACAGACTATAGAACACCTCGGATAAAAAAAGATAGATCTGAAAGATAGCGTAAACAAGTATGGGCCTAGGATAGAGCCCTGTGAGACACCCTGACTGGAACATTGAATTTCACCTCTCCAATTGCCATATAACACTTGTCATGACCTGTTTTTAGGCCATGTAGCTATATCCGTCTTACCAAGAGTACATTAGTACCTAGTTGTAATTTGTTTGTGACCGTATGAAATGCTGAAGTTAAATGTGTGTAAATTACATCAGAGCACAATTTTTCATTCATAGCTGCTGTTATATTGTTACAGGTGGTAATGGATCTGATGTCCTTCAAGGATGCATCTGCAGTCCTAACATATGGGTTGTCCTGCCTCAGGCAGCCCTTCGGTCGGCCGGATTCCAAAGTCTGGGTCTGGCCTCGGCTGATGTCGCACTTCACCCGACGTCATAGCTGCTGTGAATTGGGTATAAAGGCATCAGCCGACGCCATTTTCCTCAGTCTTTCTTGCCGCGCGGTGCCCGAAGCAGAAGCTGTTCGCAAGTGCCGGTCGGTCAGATCCAGAGATTTCTACTACCGAAGACTTCTAAAAAGCTAAGTACCCCATTGGGGACTCTTTCTTGCCTCAGCCGATGTCAGAAAAAGTAAATAATTGTTTAACTTGTGGGAAACAAATACCTCATAAGGATTTCCACTCTTACTGCCTTCCTTGCTTAGGCCCAGACCACGACGTATCAGCTTGTCTAGCCTGTGCTTCCTTCAACCGACGGACACTTAGACGTCGGTCGGAGTTTGCAGAGGAGTTTTTTGGCCCCACTTTTGCTTACAAAATGCCGTCGGAGACTCCAACTTCACATTTAGCTAAAAAGCGTAAGGAAAAGGACCGACACTCGCGGCCCGCGGTTTCGGACGAAACCACGGTTAAGCCAACCGCGAGTGTCTCGGTTTCGGCTGAAACCGAGTCCTCGGTTCTTCCTTCGGCCGAAAGCATACCTCCGACAGTCGAGGCCTCACACATGGCTGAATCGGCTACTGAAATTTCTCCTGCTGTAGCAGGCACCCAGGATTTATCAGATACTATTCCTTTAGACATATCTACTCCTGCACGTGGAGCTGCTAGGCCACCTGCATCTATGTCTATCAAGGCTTTCTGTAGGGCTAAAGCAGCTAAAACTTCTAAGACCTTGCCTGCTAAAACCCCCTCACACAGGCCTACCTCTAGTTCCCAAATGCTCAGCCTGGCTGAGGATCTCATTTCTTTGATCAGGTGGTCCCAACCTCACCCAGACAGGGCCTCTCAACCCCCTCCTGAGAAGAGGCCTAGAGCAGAGCCCCCGGATCCAGTTTCTACAGACTATTCCTCGGATGATTCAGAATACTCACATCCTCCAGAAGGCCCTTATTCTCCATATGAGGATTCTGATGCAGAAGACTCCATTCCTTCTGCCTCTCCTCCTGAGGAATTTTCTTTTGGGGAAACCTTACATGCTATGAGAGAGCAGTTTCAATGGCAGGGCCAGGATTTTTCAGATTCAAGGAAAAGGCTAAGAACCTTTTTACATTTACCACAGCATAGGCCTTTAGCCATTCCTCCAGTACTAACAGTTGTGGATGATGCATTTAATGATGCCTGTACTGCCCCTGACTCTCTTCCCCCGGCCCCTGCTAAACCCGACAGATATTATAGGGTCCTGGACACTCACTATCACTTGTATAAGGCTCCTATTGCAGATGCTGAAACCATTTCACAGGGCCCCAAAGCTGTGGCAGCTGCCTCTGCAAAAAAAACCCTCCCCTCTGAAAGAGAATCTAGAGCTTTGGAGAGATGGGGTAAAAAAGTTTATACTTCTGCTACTCTTTCAGCTAGGGCCTTAAACTGTCAATTCCACATGATTCAGTATCAGGAATTCTTGTTAGATCAGCTAAATAAAAAACTGTCCTCTCCTGAACCTATGGATTTGGTACATAACACTCAGCAGGTCAGTAACCATTCCTTAAAATGCGGCTATGATGCACTGGAGGCTTCCTTTAGATCAGCTATGACTGGAACAGTGATCAGAAGGCATGCATGGCTAAAAGAGCAAGCCTTACCAGACCATGTAAAGTCAAAGCTCCTAGATGCTCCCATGGAGAAACAAAGTTTGTTTGGCTCCCCTGCACAGCAAGTGCTAAAAAAGGTGGAAGAAAAAGCAAAATCTGCCCAAGCAGTCAAGGATTTCTTACAGGTCCAGCCTCCGAGGTTTAGTAGAAATTGGCCTTCGAAAAATTGGTCCTTTCCAGACACCAGAGCACAGAGAGGCAGAAATAGGCGCCCAAGAGGCAGAGGTCAATCCAGAGGTGCCAACAGGGGACGTCAGTGGCAGCCTAACAACCAGAGAAGTACTGCCACAGATCCAGCTACTACCACTTCCACAGGACAGACACAATGACTTGACTCTGATACCGCCTACCAGGGAACAACTGGAAGCACCCTTAGGCGGAAAGCTAGCCTTATTTTCCATAAACTGGCATTACATTACAGGAGACAAATGGATTTTACAGACAATAGACAAAGGCTACAGGTTTCGCTTCCACACTCTACCAAAAAAGAGAGGAATGCCAAACCTACCACCAAACCAAAAAACAAACGCTCTAGGACAAATCAACCACTTACTAAGGATGAGAGCTATAGAAAAGGTACCGCCTATGGAACAAGGACAAGGATTTTACTCCAGACTTTTCCTGGTACCAAGGAAAGAAAATCAATGGAGGCCTATTCTCGACCTGTCCGCTCTGAACACATACCTCATTGTTCCAAAATTCAAAATGCTGACCCTACAGCAGCTTCTTCCCATGCTGGGCAAGGAGTCTTGGCTGGTGACTCTAGATCTCAAGGAGGCATACCTGCACGTCCCTATACGACCAGATTGCAGAAGATACCTCAGATTTCTTGCAGGATCAGAGCATTATCAATTCTCAGCATTGCCCTTTGGCTTATCTACTGTGCCCAGAGTATTCACGAAATGCCTGGCATCAGTAATTGCTCATTGCAGGCTACAGGGAATTCAGATTTATCCATACCTGGACGACTGGCTAATACAAGCGGACAACAAAACCAAATTAACAGAAGATTTGCAAAAGGTTATACAACTACTGCAAGCCCTGGGATACACAGTCAACATGAAAAAGTCAAGACTGGTACCATCCCAAAGGATAACATTCTTGGGTGCAGAACTGGACACTTCAAATCAGATGGCATTTCTCACAACAGAAAAGCAAAAACAACTACCACTCTATTTCATGGCATTAACAACGCAGAACCAGCTTACAGCAAGGAAAGTCCTGCAAGCCCTGGGTTACATGGCATCCTGCATAATAATGCTTCCACATGCCAGGCTGCATATGAGAAAGTTGCAATGGTACCTAAGGAATATATGGTCTCAGCACAAACACAGTCTAGAAGCCCAGATTCCAATAATTCCATGCCTGAAGCAAGAATTTCTGTGGTGGGCTCAGGCCTGTCAGTTGAACAGAGGACTGCCTTTCCACAAACCTCGCCCAAGCCAGACTATCACCACGGACGCCTCAGACCTAGGCTGGGGGGCACACATGGTGGACAAGTGTATACAAGGCCTATGGACACAGGACCAGCTGAACCTACACATAAATCAGAAAGAGATGCTGGCAGTGAAACAGGCAATTCAGACATTCAGACCATTTCTTCAACAAGGTCATTTGCTGATAAGGACGGACAACACCACAGTCATGTGGTATATCAACAAACAAGGAGGCACACACTCATATCCTCTCTGCCGGATGGCAATGGACCTGTGGAATGTGGCCCTGAACCTCAACATTCAACTCCAGGCCATATTTGTGCCAGGGAAAGAAAATATACTAGCAGACACCTTAAGCAGAACTACCACGGATGCCCACGAATGGATGCTGCATCCAGACATCTTCAAATCCATAACAAAGAAATGGGGACTACCAGAAATAGACTTGTTCGCATCCCCACACAACCACCAATTGAGGAAATTCTGCACAAGGACATACCACCCACTTGCTTGGAAGGTGGACTCCCTATCCTTCAGTTGGGAAAACCTGACAGCATATGCATTCCCACCTCTTCCTTTGATGCACAAAGTGCTACTGAAGATCAAAGAAGATCACCCAAGGATCATCCTGATAGCTCCAGATTGGCCGAGGCAGCATTGGTACCCACTACTGAGGAGTATGTCTCGGACACACACATGGCCTCTACCTCTAGTTCCTTTGCTGCTAACACAGAACAACTTCAAGATCCTACATCCAAACTTGAAAACATTACAGCTAGCTGCTTGGATAATTACATAAAACAAAATAACCCAGATTTATCTCAGAGGGTTAAAGACATTATCCTGGAGGCTCGCAGACCCTCCACAAGGAAGACTTATTCAGCCAAATGGAAAAGATACCTCATTTGGAGTGCAGCAAAAGGAGAAAATGTTTCATTAGCAAACATAGCTAACATCCTGGAATATTTGGCAGAGCTTTTCCACAATGGCCTGTCTTACTCCTCCATTAAGATTCATGCATCAGCAATTTCAGCAGAATACAACATGGATCCTCCAGTCTTCTCTCATCCACTACTCAGGCAGTTTCTGAGAGGAATTAAAAACGTAAAGCCTCCAAGGAAGCCACCTTTGCCTACATGGGACCTTAACTTTGTGCTGGAAAAGTTAACACTTCCCCCTTTCGAACCAGCAGCATCAGCAGAATTACAGTTCTTATCTTGGAAAACTGCTTTCCTTCTTGCAATCACTTCAGCAAGAAGGGTTTCTGAATTACAGGCAGTAATGGCAGTACAGCCCTTCCTTATCTTCCATCAGGATAGAGTTTCCTTGAGAACTAACCCCACCTTTATGCCAAAGGTGGTCTCCAGGGTATCATTGAACCAAGCAATCCACCTACCAACATTCTTCCCCAACCCACAGAACAGGGGGGAAAGACTACTACATACCTTGGATGTGCACAGACAATTGTGCTACTATCTGGACAGAACCAAGAACAATAGAAAGACTGACCAGCTTCTGGTAGCATATGCAACAGGAATGGAAGGAAAAGCAATTTCAAAACAGACAATCTCAAAATGGATAGGAAATTGCATTAGATTTTGTTACTCCTTTCATGGAAAGACAACTCCAGAAAACATCAGACCTCACTCCACAAGGGCTACAGCCACTACTACAGCTTTCTTACGAGGGGTGGCTACCAAAGACATTTTAGAAGCTGCTACTTGGAGCTCCGTGCATACATTTGCCAAGCATTACAGTCTACCTTTATACTCCAGATCCCGAGCAGGTTTTGCAACTGCTGTTTTGCAAGGGATCTTAACTACACCATAATCATCTTAGTGCCTCCTCCCCCAGTTTGGCTATGGTATTCTACCCATATGTTAGGACTGCAGATGCATCCTTGAAGGACATAGTACAGTTTTGTACCTACCATAAATGTAGATGTCCGAGAGGTATGCATCTGCAGTCAGGATTACCCACCCTCCTTCCCCTCTGTGGTACTCCTAGGGTATTTGCACACCTTATAGCTAGCTGGGGGAATCTATTATGGTGTATTTGTTTGTATATATGTATATACATGTTTATTTTTGATTGCTCTCTACTATTTGGAAACATTTGCATTTATCCAAATTTAGCCTTCCTAGAGGGCACCTGGCATCTGGGGCAAGAAACACTGAGGAAAATGGCGTCGGCTGATGCCTTTATACCCAATTCACAGCAGCTATGACGTCGGGTGAAGTGCGACATCAGCCGAGACCAGACCCAGACTTTGGAATCCGGCCGACCGAAGGGCTGCCTGAGGCAGGACAACCCATATGTTAGGACTGCAGATGCATACCTTTCGGACATCTACATTTATGGTAGGTACGAAACTGTACTTTTTCAGTATGTGCATGTTTATATATGGTTTCAAGTTCCAACCTTTCCAGTTCTGATGATAATTTATCTAATATGACCTTCTCCATTATTTTTTCACAACATGAAAGTAAACTTATGGGATCTGTATGATTCTGGGTTTGTCCTACTTCCCTTTCCCGTAAAGACAAGATCTGATTTATTTTCCTTTTCATTCTTCCTCAACCCATGGGTTTGGATCTGATCTTGAGCTCAGCCTTGGCTGCATATTCCAGAGTTCAGATCCAACTCTTGAGCCCCTCCATCTACCCATAATGCCTTACTCCATCCCCATTACCTCAGATCTCATTCGCCACCATCATGTCCAGATGCAGGTTCCCCTCTCAAGCTGTGTTATATTGCGAATATTTGGAAATTTATACTTTAAAAGTTTTTTTTTCCCGTGGAATACTATTTCTCTTCATCCTCCTTCTCCTCAGCAATCACTGGCGTTAGGTCTGCTGTTATTTTTTACATGTTAGTGCATCTAACTCCCTATCATAGCCGGTAGTCTGCTTACCTTTTTCATTAAGGTAATACTTTTATATTACCACTGCTTGTAATTATCTCTTTCTTTATTTAAAAAAATCTCTCTTCTCTTCACTGTAGTGTTTTATTACCTTAGTGGCCTTTTTTGTTGCCCATTGCTAACATGTTAGATAAACTGAGAGGCTTCAAATAATGCATTTCTTATGGGCATAAGATTCTGAATTCAGATGCCCACAAAGAGTTTGTTTATTGCCTCGGAACCAGCCACCTGGATCCAAACTATTCAGTTTGTTCAGCCTTTAATCCCAGGGCCTTGGCTGACTGTCACAACAAATTAATATTACAGGGAATTCATCCTGCTACTGCTACATCTTCAGGAGCTCAAATCTCCTTTAAATTAGATAAATCGACTCTCAGGTCAGAGAAAATGCTCCCCACCGAAGTCCCCCCATGGCTTCACCAGTCGCCTTTCTAAACCCATAAGATCTCAGATCAGACTGTGTCGGATCCTAAGACCCGATGTGAAATCTTCAAATCCAATAGTTATATCTGCAAGTCCGGTGACACCATCTTCGGATCTGCAACCTGACACCTCACAAAGTGGTCATAGAGCAGAATGTACCACGAAAGCCATATCTACTACTCTGCAATCCCCTTTATTACAAACACCTAAGAGACATTCCAGACCTCTGTCCACTACAACCTGTAGAGGTTTATCAGAACTGGATGTGGACAGAATGATGCAAAAATGTCTCAGAGCTCAGATCCAGATGGAGGTCATATTGGCTCCATCCCCTGTTGGATCCGGGAACCTTCCTTCTTCATCCCACACTATTCTCACTCCTTCTGCAATCCAGCTAGTCATTTCGGTGTCCCAGGATCCGAAATCCCCAAGAGGTTCGGCATCAGATCCAAAGAAGATTTCTTCTTCAACTCTGACAGTCCTTGACTGGTTCCACTCTGATACCATTGGATCAAAACGGGCCCATGTGCCAAAGTGTTGGCGTCGGATCCATGGAGCCAGGGTAGATGCAGATGTTGTCAGGTCCATCTCTGCCCCTTGGACCCTCAGTTCTAGATGGTTGTGGTTAGTTCCATCCTCGAGGCATGGATTCGAGAGTGGTCGAAACCTACCTGTCTGGGAGATGTGGCTCGTTTGATTTGAGGTCTTCTCTGGGTCCATCTGCCTTTGATGGTGTGGAAAGGGCTTTTTCTCTATCCAGGGAACCACCTTCTCATTTTTTGGATCCTACCCCTTTTCCCTCATCTTGAGCTCTGAAACTATCAGACCTACTCCACAGGAACAGCCAGTTCCAACAAGTGTCCTATCCGTTCCAGTAGAGGAACTCGCCCTCTCTTGCAGTACTTCTTTGGAACATCCCCCAGGGGAAGGTACATCAGAAGTGAACATGCAAGAGGAATCACCCCTCCTCTCACAGAGGATACCAATTTTGATAAAGAAGGGTCCCTCAGATCACCACTGGATGACATCTCCTTTGGAGATCCTTAGACAGAAAGTTGTCTAGCCTTCCAAAAATCCATGTCCAGAAGAGTCAGTATTTTTGGAAACTGTTGGTTCTAGCCCATCTACATCTTGGGTTGCCCCACCCCATACCCCCCCTCCCCCAATGGATGCACTCATCCATTTAGTTTCCCGACAAGCTTGGAAGGAACCGGATGCCATCAAACCTATTCCAAAGAGACCCAATAAATTCTCAGCCCGTCTGAAAAACAGACCCCACTGGAACAAAGGAGTCTTGGTTGATGCTGTGGTGGTAGTGGCAGCCACCAAGAAATAATTAGTCGAACAAAGCTGTTCTGTCCATCCACCAAACAGGGAGTGTAGAGTATTGGACAGATTCAGAAAGCAAGTCTTTGCCTCATCGACTTTTCCCCTGAGGTCTCTAAGCTACCTGACATAGTTCACTAGACTTCAGAGAGATTTGACCAAAGAGCTATCAAATACTCTTTCAGAGTCCATGTCTGCAGAGAATTTCAAAAGAATGTCCTTGCAACTGGCCACTGTCTTGTCCATATCAAACACTTCAGTGATGTTGATTTCACACATAACTGAAGGCACCTCATGAGCAATTGGTTCAAGCATTGCTATAAGGAGACGCATCTTGCTGTGACTTTGTGGAGCCCTTTAAAACATGCTTTATCAATGCCCCATTTGACAGCACATCATTATTTCAGTTGTCAGTAAAAGAGACACTTAACTGCAGCAAACAGAATGGAAAGACACTGTCTGCCATGGGAATTGAATTTTTTACCCCTCAACAAACCTTCTGCAGGAATCAGAGAGGCAGAAAGAAAATATGATTCTGAAAAAATAGGGGATGTTTTCAAGACCTATGCGGTGATAATTCCTTCAGAGGCATAGGAGGAAATTCTAATGGAAGACATTGCCCTAAAGGCAGAGGAGGCCCATAGAACCAGGGTTTCCAGGATTCCTTTCCGGACATACCCTTACAGTGCTTCAGAAGGGCTGCCCGACTGTCCACTTACAGAAGATTCATGGGTGCTACGAATAATATCTAGAGGTTATTATATACCATTTTCCCAACCCCATACCTGCAAAAGACAGAAGCTTCCCTATATTCCACCCAGTCAGAGGAAAGCAGCAGCACAAGAAATCCAATAGCTGCTAAAGAAAAAGAGTCATCCAAGAGGTCCCACCAGACCAAACAGGATTTGGAACGTACTCAAACTTCTTTTTACTGCCCAAAAAAACAAGAAGAATGGATCTCAGACCAATTTTGTATCTAAGCAGTTTGAATCAGTATGTGAATAAGTCAAAGTTCCAAATTGTCATGGTACAGTCCTTTCTCCCTTTTCTTCACTAGGACGATTGAATGTGCTCGATAGATCTTCAGGCTGAGCACTATGACATCAAAGTAACAGACGCTCCTGAAGGCGCTTACGCTTTCTGCTGGGAGCCAGTCACTACCAATTCAGAGCCTTGCCCTTTGGCCTCACCACAGCCCCCAGGGTGTTTAACAAGTGTATGGCAGTAGCAGCTGCTCATCTGAAACTCCAAGGATTCCAGGTGTTTCCATATCTGGATGACTGGACTCCCCACCGCTGTCTCCAGGCATCATCTTCTACATTCCACGGACTATTTGCTCCAGCATTGGCAGTCATTAGGGATAACAGTAAACTATGCCAAATCATAACTAACACCTGTCCAGAGCCTGGAGTTCATTGGCACAGTTCTGGATACCACTACACAAGTAGGATCACTGCTGTCTCATCATATATCCACTATCACAAATCGGGTTCCTCTACTTATTTCCCATCCATCTCCTCCAGCAAGATCATTTCTTCAAGCACTAGGTTCATAGGAGCAACCACTGTATTACTTCCATTAGCACATTTCTTTCAGTGTTCTTCATTGGACTGTAGCTGTTCAGTGGTCCATTCTTCATCAGCCCCTATCCTTTCCAGTCAAGCACATTTACTGGTGTATCCAATCAGATGACATTCTTCTAGGCTGATCCTTTATTTTACCACCTCCAATGACCACGAACGCTTCCCAACTGAGGTGGGGGGGCATTTTTAGGAAGGATGGTCCAAGGCATGTGGTCCACCCAATGTGCATGTTACCGTACTAGAGTTGAGAGCAGTCCTCCTTTCGTTGCAGACATTTCAGAATGCCCTTCCTCAAGGGACTGTTGCAGTTCAGACTGACTATGTCTGTAGTCTGGTACATCAACAAACAAGGGTAACCCAGTCTTATCCTTTCTGCAAGAGAGGCAGTGAGAATGTGGGAATGGGTGATTACATCAGACTGCTTTCTAATTGTAATGCACATTCCAGGGAAACCAACATATTAACGGATAAATTAAGCAGATCCATCCTGATGACTCAGGAATGGTCTCTCAGTCAGTCTGTGGTGGAAATGATCTTCCATCATTGAGGCCAACCTTGCTGCCAACTCTCTGCATCTCTCCACGAGTGTAGCAGGTATTTTGCTTTTTACCCCCTACAGGGCAAGTCGCTGAGAGATGCTGTAGTCCACATTTGTCCCTCCGATTTTCTTTATGCTTATCCCCATCTCCCATTGATTCCCAAATTTCTGCAGAAGGCGTGTTGGCTGAAGAGCTCAGTCATACTCCTTGTCTCTTTCTGGCTTTGACAAGTGTGGTTCCTTTTCTTATGGTCTCACCTTTGTTATCTTCCGTAGATACTGGAGCCAACTCCGTATCTCTTCTCTCACCCATCAGGGATCCAACATCCCAGTATGCAGGCCTTCAAACTAATTCCACTTCCAGTTATGGTTAGACAGCCCATGCTGTCTACCCTTGTATGTGCCATAATTTTGGCTTCACAAAAACGATCTGCTAAGAAAGTTTACAAGAGCTAGTGGAAAATATTCTCCCTTTGGGCTTTGAGTAATGAGCTTGACCCTTTCTCTGCTCCAATTTCTGCAGTACTTCAATTTTTAGCAGCCCTTTTCAAAGAAAGAGATAGTTTCTGTAAGATTAAACTTCAATTGGCAGCTATTTCTAGTTTTCACATAGGAAACAGAAATTACTCATTGGCTTCATCCAAATTATGCAAAGCATTTCTAAAATGTATTTTTCTTCTCAGACCACTTATAAAGAAAGGATCCTTCACCTCCTTGGGATCTCACAGTTGTGCTGTAAGGCCTAACTCGGAAACCTTTTGAACCTTCATCTAAAATTCCTTTCATGGAAAACGGTCTTCTTCGCAGCTCTTACTTCTGCAAAGAGGCTATTTGAACTCCAGGCCGTTTCTTCAAAGAACCCTTAAATTATTTTCTATAAAGATAGGGTTACCTTATAGACAAGCCCTTCTTTTGTACGTAAAAAGTAGGATCTGAAGCAGTTGGCTTCATTTGGTCTTCAACCTGTGGATATTTGGATCTGAATCGAATCCGAGACGGCCACATCACTAGTATCTGATCTGAGCTCCAAGCTCCTCCCCTTACCCATAATGCTCCCCTGTCTCCTTCCTTCCCCAAGATCTCATTTGTCACTGAAAAGCTATGCATCGTGGCCACTGAGCTCCAGGCTTTTTGGGTAAGTTTTCTGCTTTTCCCTTTGAGGTGTGAGACTAGGTTCCCTTTCTTTAAACCCTTAACTCCTTATACTCGCGTCGTCCGTCAGTGTTCTAAGTAAAAAAAAAATAGTTAAGTAGTTGCCCTTCGGCCATCCCCACTCCCTTTCACTTTGAGTGAGTGTGTATGTGAGAGTTCTGTGGTTTTTGCAGAGTTAGTTTGTTGGTCCTAAGATGGCTGATACCCCCAAGCCAGTTTTTAGGAAATGCACGTAGTGTGGCCATATGCTCTCTCTGGCTGATGGCCACACTCTGTGCGTAGTGTGTTTGGGCACAGCCCACTTACCTCCTGCCCTATCTGCGCAGGCTTCAACCCATGGGCTCTCATGAAGGGCAAGAACAGGCAACCTCGTAGCTTCACACTTTTATTCACAAACTTGAGCGCTTTTGTCTAGGTATCACTGACTTCATCAGAATAAAACAGCCATCTCCAAACTTGCTTAAATATTACAGTACTTAAAAAGTACAACCCTACAAATTCAAAATAACCTATCACAATACCTCACTAATTAAAATGTCACATTGTTTAAGAGTTTCCCACCAAGTTACATTTAACTCTTGCAGTACTGATGTATAACTAAAACATATAGCAAGCTTTTAGTCTTAAGAAACTACTTAAAGAAACATGGTCATTAGGGAACCAACATACTCCTCAAACACTTTGTTACACTTCAGTAGTTGCCATCCCTTACACCAAAAGAAGGCTGTGATTAAGGGTCACTATGTTCGGTTAGCCAGAATGGTGTTTAATAATTTATTTTTTGAGCAATGTGACATCTTGAAGGGTATGTTAGGAAGAAGAGGTTTCCCAGAGACATTTGTAGACAAGATTGTTTGGGAAGTAAAAAGAAAAAGAAGTGATGGTATTTATGTACCAGTTATCGGCACCTTTCTGGCTAGTACTGAATTAAGTAATATGTCTGACAATAAAGTTAAAGATTGTAGAAATATGTCATGAGTTGTACCGTTCAATAAAGATTTTTATTCCATCAGTGGTATAATGAGAAACTGGGATCTTTTTAGAAGTGATCCATATTATATAAAAATTGTTGGAGAAGAAGTAAACATTGTATAAAAAAGAAAGTAGCTTCAAGCAGTTGCTTGAAAGGGCGGAGAATAATAGAAACCACAAAGATGGAAAAATGTCTGTGTGTGGGGCATGTGCCCAGTGCTGTATGCTGTAACATTTTGGTATGTAAGAAAATAAATCTTGGGGGACATTTTGTGATAAATGTCCCCGGAAGGTTCTACTGTTATTCTAAAGGAGTGGTATATCCTGCTGTATGTCAGACATCTGATTGTTTCTGTATAGGAAAAACTGTAAGGGCCCTTAAATACCGAATATATTAGCATTTCTGTGACATCAGAAAAATGGACACTAAAATTGCATTATTTATTCATATTTGTGAAAATAAAGTCCATGTATTTAAATTTTGTATTATTGACCAACGTGATTTGGGTCCTGGGGGGACCTGAATCGGATTATCTAGAATGTTTGGAATTACAGTGAATTTTACAAAGTAATGCTGTAACAAATCCAGGTCTTAAAGACCATGTTTCTTTAAGTAGTTTCTTAAGACTAAAAGCTTGCTATATGTTTTAGTTATGCATCAGTACTGCAATAGTGAAATGTAATTTGGTGGGAAACCCATTGTGACTTTTTAATTAGTGAGGTTTTGTGATGGGTTATTCTGAATGTGTAGGGTTGTACATTTTAAGTATTGTAATATTTAAACAAGTTTGGAGATGGTTGTTTTATTCTGATGAAGTCTGTGATACCTGGATGAAAGCGCTCCAGTTTGTGAATAAAAGTCTGAAGCTACGAGGTTTCCTCTTCTTGTTCTTGGTTGGAATTGTCTTGTGGTTTTGTTCTGAGTTGATCATGAAGGGCTTGCTCCCTTCATCGGGGATGGATATCCCCGTAATTTCTACTTCAGCAGTATCTCCTGCTGCCACTTCTACTTCTGATTCTCCCCAGGCCTTTGGGACTCAAACACCCACTATGAGGTCTGGGGAGGGAGACAAGCACAGAAAAGACAAGTCTAGGAAAAGGTCTCCGGACTGCTTGGCTCCGGCAGGGCCCCCAGCAAAAGCGAAGACCCCCTTCTAGACCCAGTACTCCTCTGCTCTAATCACCCAGGTTCTCCCTGGAGTCAGAGACATCCAGACCGCCTTCAAGGGCTTCCTCTTACCGGCAGTTTCATTTTCAAGGTCAGCCCGTAGTCTTAGTGAGGCCGAGATGGACAGGATGATGCGGAAGTTCATCTGCACCCAGATCCAGATGGGAGTTTTGCCAGGCCCCTCTCCCTCCGGATCAAGGAGCTCACAGCCTTTCTTCACCCCTATAACTCCTTCTCCAATACGGCTGTCCATTTTTTTGTCTTTGGATCTGAAGCCCCTCTGGGTTAGAAGGTCAGTGCCGACAGTATCCTGTACCTCGACGCCGGCCATTGCCTTGAGTGTGTCGGATCTGACCCGTTTGTATCCAAGCTCTCAGAGCCATAGCCTTGGTGTCAGATCTGAGGGGTTACTGTCGGCTCTGAGGTTGTCGGAGCACAGTCTCCCTCTTGGCATCTCAGCTCCGACTCCCCCATCGGATCTGAGGGAAGAGGCTCCTCTGCTTGTTTCTCAGGACGTCCGCTCTTCCTCGGCTTTTGATGTGGTGGAGAGGGTCTTCTCGAGTGAGTTGAGACCTCTGACCATCTCCTCCTCGGACTCCGTCCCAACTCCCTCAGCTGTGGGGACAGCTCCAACTCTTCTGTTCTCTCAGGGACAGCCCATGCCCGAATTACCTTAGGAATCTCCCGCTCAAGAGCAACTTGTTTGCGAGTCCCTTCCAGAGAGTCCCACTGAAGAGGCTCCTCGCAAATGGACGTGCTAAAGGAGGCAACCGGACTCCACTCCAGAGTCCTTCACAGATGACACTGACTTGGAGGAAGGGGAAGGTTCCCCCAGGTCACCCCCCCGAAGATGTCTCCTTTGGAGGCATCATGGAACTCCTTCGCCAAAGGGGGGGGTCCACCCATAAAACAACCCTGGACTACTCTGTGTTCCTAGAGGCATTTGGCACGGGCCCATCTACCTCCTGGGTGTCCCCTCCTGCGGACCTGATAACATCTCGGGCATGGAAGGAACTGGACACCATGGATGCTGTTTCCAAGCATCCAGATAAAATTGTCAGTCCTCCACCAGACAGGGCTACTTGAAGTAAGGGGTCCCCAGTAGATACTATGATGTTGGCAGCCACCAGAAAGAAAGATCTCGCACATGAGAGCTCTAAGGTCCATCCTCCTGACTGGGAGTCAAGGCCTATGGACCTTTTGGGAAGCGGGTGTTTGCTTCTGCAACCATTACCATAAGCGCACTGAACTATATGGCACATGTCACTGGAAATAGACAAGCTGCTAAGAAAACGAGTCATCCAGATTATCCCCACAGACCAGTCCAGATTGGGCATTTACTCCAGGTTCTTTTTAGTGCCAGAAAATATGGGGGGGGGGGGCTAAGACCCATTTTGGATCTTTCCACCCTGAACCTATCTTTAGCCAAAGAAAAGTTCTGGGTGATCACCCTTCAGTCCATCCTGCCCTACCTACAAGAAAAAGATTGGATGTGCTCGATTGACCTCTAGGATGCATACTATCTCATCAAAATGAACAGACATTCCTGCAGGTTTTTCTGCTTCCAGCTGGGAGCCAATCATTATCAGTTCAGAGACCTCCTTTTTGGTCTCACCACAGCCCCCAGGGTGTTTACAAAAGTGATGTCAGTAGTAGTGGCTCACCTGAGAATCCAGGGAACTCAGGTCTTTCCTTACCTGGACGATTGGCTCCTTGCTGCCCCCACCAAGCGTCTGCTGTGCCAAGCCAGTGAATATTTCCTAGTATTAGTGAACAGTCTGGGCATTGCTATAAACCTTAGCAAATCGTCACTGACTCCAGTCCAGACCCTAGACTTCATAGGAACTCGGTTGGGCACCATACAAATGGAGGTTTACCTCACTCCGGAAAGGGTACACAATTTAAGACTTGTGTTTCTTACATTCTCCAGGCTCACCTTCCTTCAGCAGAGGCTGATGTTTTTTGTGTTTCACTGTTGCAATCATCACATTTGGGTTATCCCTGCAAGGGTAGCCCTCGGCCTGCCTGAATACCAGAGACTTAGTATTTTTGTGTTGGTTGCTGTCACTTGAGGACTGACGTCAGGTCGTCAGTAGTATAAAGTAAGGGAGCCGATGCTATTACATCAGTCTTTCTTGCCATGGAGCTCGAACCAGAAGCAGTTCTCATGAGTGCCGGTCGGCCGCTAACTGAGTTTTCGTCTACCAAATTGAAGTTGAAGTCTTCTAAAGCTAAGTACCCCATTGGGGATCCTTTCTTTTGCACTAACTGATGTCAGAAAAAAATTAATAATTGTATCGCCTGTGGAAAGCAAATATCGCACTGAGATTCTTACTGCGTCACTTGTTTAGGCCCAGACCACAATGTCCCTAATTGTTGCTTCTGTGCTTTGTTCAGTGCCAGAACTATCTGTCGTTGGGCCCTTGTTATCGCCAGATATTTTCGCTTGCAGTCCTTGAATTCTGATATGGCTTTGGTAAGCCATCCGACAGTAGATCTTTGGAAAAAATGTAAAGATAAAGACAGAGACAGACAGCACAGGTCCAAATCTACCGACGACACGTCTTTTAAGCTAGTCGTCAGTTCTCTAGTACGCAGGTGCTTTCGCAGCCCCTGATGCCTGCTTCTGATGATTTGCAGGCCGCTTCTGAGACCCTTTCGGAGTCCAGTATACCGCAAAACTCTTCTTCGACTAAGGATCCTGCAGTTGTCTCTACCTTGGACAGGTCTGGAGCTGCTGAGCAGGCACCAGCTTCCGAGGAAGTCCTTCTCACTATCGAATCTCGACACAAACCAACGTCTTCTTTTGCGACTACCATTCTTTCTAAAACCATGAGTTTCTTAGGCCCAGGGAATGAACCATACCCAAGAAACCGACGACCCACTCTCAGGCGCCTGCTACTTTGCCTCAGTCTCAAATGCTTAAAATGGCAGAAGACCTTATCATGCTGATCAGAGGAAGCCAAGCTACCCCCTCCAAAAGGAAAAGAGATCTGTCCCCTGTAGTTTTGTCTGAACAAGAGTCAGATGAATCTGACGCATCTGAATATGAAGACATGCAACCCTTCTCTACTTATGAGTATTCTTATGCAGAGGATTCCATTCCTTCAGCCTCTCCCCCAGAGGATTTTTCCTTTGGGGAAACCCTGCATACTTTAAGGGAGCATTTCCAATGGGAGAGTCAGGACTACCCTCGGTCTAAAAAGAGACTCAGGAAATTCCTAGATCTTCCACAACACAGACCCTTCGCCAACCCCCCACCCCCCCACCCACCCAGTCCTGGATGTTGTGGAGGATGTTTTTTTTTTCGAATCCAGCTTGACTCATGTCACCCTTCCTCCTGCTCCCAGAAAACCAGACAGGTACTATAGAGTCCCTGACTTACGCAAATATCTTTTTAAAAATCCTACAGCTGACCCTGAGGTCATTTCTCAAGGGCCAAAAGGGATTAAAGCAACTTCTGCTAAGAATCCCACCCCCTCAGACAGGGATTCCTGAGCATTGGACAGACGGGGTAAAAAAGTATACACCTCAGCTACTCTTGCTGTCAGGGCACTAAATTGCCAGTTCCATATGCTGAAATTTCAGCGACATACCTTGTAACTCCTTAAACAAAAAATGTCTTCCTTTCCTACTTGGGCAGAATCTAAAGATTTACAAGAGTTAATGCATTCTGCAAGTCAAGTAACTGTAAACACACCTTGCACTGTGGTTTTGACGCCCTAGAAGCTTCTTGCAGGGCAGCAGTCACTGGATCTGTCATTAGAAGGCATGTGTGGCTTAAGGAACAGCCCCTGCCAGACCATGTCAAATCTAAATTGTTGGATGCCCCCTTGCACAAAGATAACTTATTTGGCACTAAGGCAGAAGAGGTCTTAAAAAAGACTGAAGAAAAAGCAAGTCTATGCAAATAGTTAAGGATTTCTTGCAGGTCCAGCCCCCTAGGTTCAGCAGGCATTGTCCCTCCAAACACTGGTCCTTTCCTGCTCTCAGTAAACCAGCCAGCCTGGGCCCCATGGAAACAGACCCCCCCATACAGCAGCCCCAGGAAATGCAGAGCTCTAAGCAGTGGGCTACCTCCACTTCAAAACCAGGGAGTTCTAAGCCACCCCCTTATCGTAAGAATTCGCAATGACTCGCCTCCTCCACCCCCTACCTCTGACCACCTTCACTTACCCGTAGGAGGAAAACTCTCTTTTCACTCAAGCACCTGGGCCACCATTACCAAGGACCACTGAGTTCTGAACATTGTGTCTCAGGATACAAATTTTCCTTCCACACCCTTCCACCCCCAAAAGGGTTCCCAGATCTGCCACCAAATTAGTGGCCAGAAGCTCAAAAGGAAATCCTTTCCCTGCTCTCTATGAGGGCAGTAGAGCATGTTCCTGCAGAACAGATTGGCCAAGGTTTCTACTCTAGACTTTTTCTGGTGCCCAGAAAAGAGGGCATCTGGCACCCCATCCTTGATCTATCCATTCTAAACACCTTCCTGGTGATCCCCAAAATTCAAAATGCTCACCCTCCAGCAGCTGCTACCCATGCTGTCCAAGGACGCTAGGCTAGCCACCCTAGATCTAAAAGAGGCCTACCTCCACATTCCTATCAGGAAATCATGCAGGGAAATATCTCCTCTTCAGGGCAGGATCTCAACACTTTCAGTTCTCTGCGCTTCCCTTTGGCTTATCTATTGCTCCCAGAGTTTTCACAAAATGTCTGGCTCTGGCCATTGCCTTTTGCAGACAAAGAAATATTCATATTTATGCATACTTAGATGACTGCCTTATTCAGGCATACAGACAGGAAAAGCTGCTCAAGCACCTGTCCTTTGTAAAGACCCTACTACCCTCCCTAGGGTACACAGTCAATGAAAAGAAATTCAAACAGGTGCCCAGCCAAAGGATAATCTTCCTAGGAGCAAGTCTGGACACAGCATCCCAGATGGCATACCTTACTCCTGATTGCCTATGTCTCTCAACTAGCCACCAGGCCCCAGCTATCTGCAAGGAAGATCCTGCAAGCTTTGGGGTTCATGGCATCTTGCATACTACTCATTCCATATGCCAGACTACATATGAGGAAACTTCAGTGGTAACTAAAGCGCCTTTGGTATCAACACTGTCAAGACCTGGAAACTCTTCTACCTATAATTCCTTGCCACAGAAAAGATTTTCTTTGGTGGGCAACAGCATGCTCCCACAAACAAGGGAATGCTTTTCTCCCCACCCCCCGCCACCCAGACCCCCATCACAGATGCATCAGTCTATGCTTGGGGTGCACACCTGGACGGCAGGTGCATACAGGGTCAATGGAGCCCACAGCAAACCCTCTGCACATCAGTCAAAAAGAGATGATGGCTGTGCAGCACGCCTTGATAGCTTTCAAGCCCCTTCTCTCTCCAGGGGCTCTCCTGATCAAAACAGACAACACCACTGTGATGTGGTACATCACCAAGCAGGGAGGCACTCACTACTACCCTCTATGCAGACTTGCCATGACCCTTTGGCACACAGCCTCTGCCATGCATCTACACCTGTTAGCACAATTCCTACCAAGTTCTCTCAACTTTCTGGCAGACCAGTTAAGCAGAAGTCTTTTGGACCCACACAAGTGGAAACTCAACAGAAGTACCTTCACCCTAATAACTCAGAAATGGCGAACTACGAAAGTCAGCCTCTTTGCCTTCCACACCAACTATCAGCTCAGCAAATTCTGCACCAGGGAGCATTACTGCATGGCTTGGAAAGTTGATGCCCTGTCCTTCCCCTGAGTCGGTCTATGCCTTTCCTCCCATACCTCTCATCCCCAGGGTACTGCTTAAAATAATGGAGGAAAAACCAAGGACCATTCTTATAGCTCCAGATTGGCCCTGGCAACACTGGTACCCCTTGCTGCGCAGCCTGTCCCCACTAGCTCCATGGCATCTTTCTCAGATTCCAAACCTCCTGACCCAAAGGGAAGGGGAATTCATGCATCCCCAATTACAGCCACTCAGTTTGGCTTATTCCCTAACCCCAAACCAATCTGCCAACCTCAATAAACAGGTTCTGGATGGTATCTGTGAGGCCAGACATCCTAGCACCAGAAAGTCTTATGCTGATAAATGGAAAAGGTTCTGCACCTGGATCCAGGCTAAGGGAGCCAATATGGCACAACCCTCCCTCCCTCTCATCCTGGATTACTTAGCTGACCTACTACACAGTGGCCTCTCTTTTTCTTCTATAAAAAATCATGCCTCTGCTATTTCTGCTCATTTTCCCACTGAGCAGCCCCTTTTCTCACACCCTTTGATCAAACAGTTCCTAAGAGGGGCTAGCAACTTGAGGCCACCAAGAAGGCCACCATCACCAGCTTAGGACCTTAACTTTGTATTGGAAAAGCTCACCCTGCCTCCTTTTGAACCAGCTTCTTCTGCAGAGCTAAATTTTCTCTCCTGGAAGACAGCATTTCTTTTGGCCATCACTTGAGCCAGAAGTGTCTCTGAGCTGCAAGCACTCATAGCTGTGGAACCCTTCATCATTTTCCATGCAGACAGGGTATCCCTCAGAACTAACCCATCCTTCATGCCCACAGTGGTGTCCAGTGTGGCTCTCAACCAATCCATTCACTTGCCACCTTTTTCTCTAATCCCCAGAACAATGGGGGAAGGATTCTTCTCTCTCTAGATGTGCATAGAAAGCTCAGATTCTCTCTAGACAGGACTAAATCCTTCAGAAAGTCTGATCGATTGCTGGTTGACTTTGCTACAGGGGCAGTAGGCAAAACCATCTCCAAACAAACCATTCCCAAATGGATAGCACACTGCATCCATTTCTGCCACAAACAGCATGGCAAGCCTCTCCCCAGGGGGTCAGGCACACTCCACCAGAGCTGCCTCCACCTCCGCAGCTTTCCTCAGAGGAGTCCCCACTAGAGACATCCTGAAGGCTGCCACCTGGACATCTGTTCACACTTTTATCAAGCATTACCACCTGCCTGCTTTCTCCAAATCTAGGGCAGGGTTTGCCCCTGCAGTCTTACAGGACATCCTAGCCAGCCCCTAGTTTCCTTGACTCCCTCCACCCTTTTCCTCAGCTTTGGGAATCAACCAAATGTGATGACTGCAACAGTGAAACACGAAGAACATAGTACAGTTGTGTTCACTTACCATAAATGTAGATGTTCGAGTGTATTCACTGTTGCAGTCCTGGTTACCCTTCCTTCATCCCCCTTTCTTCTCTTTCATATTTTATTACCATTCTAACTTGTTGTTCTCCTTTTCTTACAAAGGTGCATATTGGTATTTATTTTCTACTGGTCGGGTTCTTCCACCAGAACCTGGCCTCTTACTTGGGGGCTCCTGACAGGTTAGGACAAGAAAAACTGATGTAATGATGTCAGCTGCCTTACTTTATACTACTGACAACCTGACGTCAGTCCTCAAGCCACAGCAACCGACGCAGAAGTACTAAGTCTCTGGTATTCAGGCAGGCTGAGAGCTACCCTGGCAGGGATAACCCAAATGTGATGACTGCAACAATGAATACACTCGAACATCTACATTTATGGTAAGGGTACACAACTGTATTTTCTGCGGGCTCTGGGTTCCATGGCAGCCACAATCAATCTTCTACCCTTTGCACGAGTTCATATGCGAGTTCTCCAGTGGACATTAGCAGTTCAGTGGTCCCTACTAGATCTACCCTTGTCCCATCCAGTTTGGATTTCCTGGGTTTGCAGAGAGTCTCTTCTCTGGTGGAATCTCCCCCCAGATCTTGTCAAAGGATAACCCTTTGTTCCGTCCTTTCCCACAACCACAGTGACCATGGATGTTTCCCAGTTAGGGTGGGGGGCATTGCTAGGGAAGAACTGTCCAAAGCACGTAGTCCCCTTCCGAGACCAATTTGCATATCAACGTCCTGGAGATGAGGCCGGTTCTTCTAGCATTGCAGGCCCTTCATGCCCATCTTCCTCTAGGGACTATTGCTATTCAGTCAAACAACATGTCATTAGTCTGGTACATCAACAAACAGGTCAGAACCAGATCTTACCCCCTTTGTCACGAGGTCATTAGAGTGTTGGAATGGGCGATTTCCACCGGCCGCTTTCTGGTGACAGGGCACATTCCGGGAAGGTCCAACATTCTAGCGGGCAGGCACAGCAGGACTATTTTGATGCCTTACGAGTGGTCTCTGAATCCTTCAGTAGAGGAACAGATCTTCCTCAAGTTGGGTCAGTCCTGCTGTGATCTCTTCGCATCTCCTTCCAACACGAAATGCAGCAAGTTCTTTGTTCTGAACCCCCCTCAGGGGGAAGGCCCCCAGAGACACACTAGTTCATGCTTAGCCTTCCAGTTTTCTTCACGCTTACCTTGTGTTACCTCTCATTCCGAAGTTTCATCAGAAAGCCTGCAGGGTGAGAAGCACAGTAATCCTCATTGCCCCATTCTGGCCTCGTCAAGTCTGGTTCTCCTCCCTTTGGTCTTACCTGGCAGTTCCACCATGGATCTTGGATCCAGTTCCGGATCTCATTTCATATCCTTGGGGATTCCTCACCCAGACCCGGGCAGTCTGAAACTCACTGCTTGGCTGCTCCAGTTCCATTAATGATCAGGACTCTTGGTTTATCCTCTCCTGTTAAAACCATTTTGGTGGTGTCTCACAAGTCTTCCACCAGGAAAATTTATTGTAGCAAGTTGGGAATGGTTCTCTATATGGGCCTTTCATCAGGGCTCCAGTTTCAGCTGTTTTGGAATTTCTAGCAGGTATCTATGACCAGGGGGCTAGTTCCTCTACCATTAAAGTCCAACTGGCTGCCATCTCTAACTTCCATGTGGGGGGAAAACATGGCTTCCCTAGCTTCTTCCAGACTTTGCAAGACCTTCCTTAAAGGTACTTTCCTTTTAGGACCCCCGGTGAAAGATCCTACAACTCCTTGGGAACCTCACATTTATACTTCAGGCTCTAGTCTCTCCTTCTTTTGAGCCCGCAGCATGAGTAGACTTACAATTCCTATCTTGAAAAACTGCCTTTTTGGTAGCTATCACTTCTGCTAGGAGGGTATCGGAACTTCAAGCATTGTCCATTAAAGTTCCTTATGTGGTTTTTCATAAGGACAGGGTTTCCCTGCGTACTAATCCTTCCTTTCTTCCCAAGGTGGCTTCGGAAGCCAATATCAATCAAACTGTCTATCTTCCTGTTTTCTTTCCAAATTTCCAAAATAGGGGCAAATACAAATTACACTTGCTGGATGTGCACAAACAACTGAGGTTTTATTTACACAGAACAAAATCCTTTCTCAGATCTGATCAGTTGTTTGTATCCTATTCGAAACCTTTTCTGGACAAGCCAATTTCTAAAGTGACAATTGCTCACTGGATTTCCCACTGTATCATTCGAGCATATTCTGATAGAGGCATTTCCCCTCTAGGTCAGGTGAAAGCCCACTCCACTAGGTCCATGGCTACCTCAGCAGCCTTTTGGTCTAGGGTGTCGCTGGATGATGATTGTTCTGCAGCTACTTGGTCCTCATCTCATACCTTCATATCTCTTTACAAGTTGGACATTGTATCCAACTTGTAAAGAGCATTGTTTTGACTCTGCAGTGCTCCGGAATATCCTTCCATGAGGGCCACGCAAGTGTTGGTAGCTGGGGACTCTGTCCCACAGGTTGAAGACCAAATGAAGTCAACTACTTCAGATAAAGAAGTTATGTACTCACCATAATGTTCCATCTGAGTAGTTGTACGGCGTCCCCCCTTCCTTCCCCCTGACCTTGTCACAATTGTTCTAACCCTGTATTTGGGAGAGGAGCACTATTGTGGCTCTCCTGGTTTATGTTTGGCTTAGTTTTTAGGAGCCATTAGTGGTAAGGTCTGATTGGGTTGGGCTTGTGTTTTCCTGAGCAGCAAACTCGATCTGAGGGAAGGAAAGAGACAGGGGAGCATTATGGGTAAGGGGAGAAGCTTGGAGCTTGGATCAGATGCTAGTGATGTGGCTATCTCAGATCCGATTCGGATCCGAATACCCACAGTTTGAAGACAAATGAAGTACAGCTACTCAGATGGAGCGTTATGGTGAGTACATAACTTCTTTTTTTTAAACTAACATTAACCAATCTATTCATTTACTGGTCTTCTTTCCAAATTTTTCAAGTAAAGGAGAGTACATGCTTCATATCAGTGATGTACACAGTTACATTTTTGTCTTCACAGGGCAGAACAAATTAGAAAGTCAGATTAACTCTTTGTCTTTCATTTACCAAAAATGCTGGGTTGCCCAGTTTCCAAGGTCACTGTAGCTAAATGGATTACAGAATGTGTTTCTTGAATCTGTTATCAACAAGGCATGAACTTACCCAAACCTCCCAAGGCATATTCAACCAGATCCATGGCTGCTTCATCTGCTTTTTGGTCAAGAACATCTAATGATATTTGTGCTGCAGCCACATGTTCCAATGCTGATACCTTTGTTAGTCATTGCAAATTGGATATTATTTCTAGAAAAAGAGCCATCTTTGGTTCGGTGGTACTCCTGAATATCCTTCCATGAGGGCCACCCAAGATCAGCGTAGCTGGGGACTCTGTCCCATGGGTTGAGCAAGAATGAAAAGGACAACATCAGATTTAAACGTTATATACTTGCCTTAACTAGGCATCTGTGTTGTCCATTTTCATTCTTCCTCAAATTCCTTCTCTTCCATCCCCCATTCTTCATATTTCTGGAGAGAGATGTAGGGCTATGTTTTGGAACCTACAGTTCCGGGTTTGAGCCCTTGCTTTCTGCATCAGCCTTTTACAGTATCTGTTTAGGTGTAGGGGCTAATGGCAACAAACTCAGTCTGAGGTAATGAGGATGGACTCTGACATTATGGGTAGAAGGAGGAGCTTGAGAGTTGGATCCAAAGTCTGGAATATGCAGCCGAGTCTGATCCGAGGTTCGGATCTGAACCCATGGGTTGAGGAAGAATGAAAATGGGCAACAATGATACCTAGTTACGGTGAGTACATAACTTTTAATTTAGCAAGTGCATGTCTCTAATCCATATTTATATGACATGGTAAATAACAGGTCAAATAGTACTGTAAGTTCATGCCAGAGTATTCTCAGACCATTGTTACTAATTCCATCTCCTCCCTCTGGTTTGTTTGGATCCAGTTTGTGTAGTTCTTTTTCAGTATAATCAAATTTGATTTCAGTGTCTGTTCTGCTCTGGTCTGCGTGTGCTTCTGAGATGATTCTTTAGATTTAGTGGTGGTTTAAATGACAGCAGTGAGAATGCTTGAAAAATGTGTCAATTTGTCATCCTCATTGAATGTTGTTGGAGGTCCATAACGATTCTGTAGTTTTTGGTTGCCCAAATGTCATTAGGACAATTTATCACCCACTTTGTGGAGCCAAAATGCTTTGCATAAGATTTTGTAAATATATCTGTAACTTTGTCTGATAATAAATTTTAGAATCTACATACAGTTATCAGTTTGTATGTTTTTACTCCTACCACATCTTATGAATTTATAAAATGGTTTCCTAATGTGCTCAATATCTTTACATACATTTTCTTCAAATTTTTTTTTATCTTGTCTCACACAGTGTTTAATTTGCCTGTCCAGCTTGTTTATTTAATTTTTTAAAGTCATAGTTCACCCTCTTTACCTTAATCAAGTATCTTGTTTGTATGGAAATATATCCTCCTGATATGTGCCTAGATCCTGATGGTAAATATTTGTTTTTTGTTTTTGCATTCAAACAATTTTTCTTTCATAATTTTCCACATTCTTTCTGCAGTTTTTTTCCACGGAATGCATCACTGCAGTTAGTTTTACTGTTTTGCTTCCATGTAAGCTGTTATTAATGTTAAGTGCATTGGTTTAGATTTCAGATTAGCAAAATTATCTAGCAGGAAGTTAACCTTTATAGCCCCATGATCACTGCCCGTCAATGGTGGTAAAACTTAACATGAAGTAACAGTAATTTCTTTAGGAACACACATGATCTAGTATCTTCCTTTCTCTGGTATGCTTGTATACAGCCTGAAACAATTGTTCCTGAACATATTTTGCAAATAATTTCTTTACTGTTGTTGAATCAATATTATACCAGTCTGTTTTTGGTAAACTTAAGTCCCCAGCCATGGTTATTCTTCCTCCTGTGTTTCATGCAAGAAATGTATTCATTCCTGTACATCATTAGCACTTGACTTTGGTGCTCTGTATACTCCAACAATTCTTGTATGTTTCAGGGTTGTTTTTATTGTCACAGTTAGACAATCTACAGTGTTGGTGTTGTCATTGAACGTGTAATAATAACAAGTCTCATAACAGTCTTTAATCACTATCATAACACCTGCACATGATTTTTGCTGGAATGTCTGTTACAGTAAAAAAAATATACCCTGACAGAACTGGTTTCCAATAAGTGTTCTTTAACCATGCTTTACAAACAACACCAGTCTTATGGGAACATAGCAAATTTTCCAGTTAAAAAAAAATGATTAATGCCCCTAGCATTAACAACCATCAGAGATAACATAATCAGCTGCTGTCTGTGAACAGTTAAATTTTTAACCTGGCAAAAATCCTGCCTTGTGTTTGCCAAATATTGCAAAATATCTGCTGCAAAAATTCTCTTCCCTGTACTTGACAAGTCCACGCCATCCTGTCTAAACAACACGTGCCCAGAATTAGGCTTGGATGCTTGTATATATTCCATTTTTTAAAACGGGACATTTTTTCATGTAGGTATTTACCCAAAAAATCTTTTCATTCACAGTAAACCTGACTGTCCTTTATATATGTGATTTGTGAATAATATGTTCTAACACATGTACAAGCTATGTCATCTAAGAGGGTTGTAAGTTCCTAATAGTCAGAGAGTCCTTGTTGATGAGATCATTTGTACCAACATGAATGAAAATAGATCCATACTTCTTTACATTAAGGCATTCCTAAGGCCTTTCTCATATTTTTGCACCTGGCAAGCTTTATTCAATATTGATTATCTTCTCTGCAAATGTAAGTATCAGTTCCTCTAATAATTGAATCTCCAATTACTAGACTATTTTTTCTGACCAATTCTGAAGATTTTTCAACTTCTAATTCACTAATATGTGCTCTGTCAGTAGTTAGAAAGTTAGTCTTTTTAATCACACAGTTTTTTTTGTTTATTACACTTGCAAGCAATTAGTTCTCATCCAGATGGCTTTGTACATCCGCAACTTGAGCCATGTTGTCAATTTATCTTTCTCCTCTTTTTTCTTACAATAATGTGCTTCACTCTTTCCACATTCAGTTTTGATTTCTTCATTTTCACCTGCCCCTTTCCTCTTTTTTTCTACCTTCTCTTTTGGAAAAATGATGCCTTCTTCTGTAGCCAGAAGGTTTTCTGGTAAAAAATGTTATTCACTGTAATCTGTGTGTTACATAAAGCAGTGGCATTTCTAGAATGTATTTTCTTTGCTTTATAGACAGTTGCTTTTTCTTCCTTTGTATTTGTTTTAAATTTCTCTTCTTTCTTTCTTTTTTTCCTACTGTATGCTCTGAATCTTCAGATTGCTGAATAATTTATCCAAAATTCCAAAGTTGCCAGTGGTTATTATCTTAAGTAGGAGTTGAGTGAGTTTTACAGACAATAGACTCTTCCTTTTCTAAATGTGTTCTATTTGCTCTTTGCCTAACATTATTTATCTCATCAGTCCAGTCATTAATATATGTAACAACAATTCTCCAAGTTGTATTAATTGCCCAAGTGCAATCATCATTTTTAAGTTAAGATTTACTAGTAATAATAGTAAGCAAATCATCCAACTTCTGACATACCGGACACAGGTTACCACTATATTGTGTGTTACCTTTAAATGTGCATAGCATTTGGTTCACTGTACAAGAAACTTGTGCTTTAGCAAATCATTAATGGCATACTCATTTGAGGACTGCATTCTCAGCTGCAAATGAATAACGGGTTCTAAAATAAAAGGATAATCAAAGTCAGTTACCACAGAATTCAAAGAGATTTTAAATCAACTTCTTTGAAAAAAATCACACAAACAATATACAGCTAAATATTAAATAGCATAAAGTCATTGATCTGACCGTACCAGTTGTGAAAATCTCCCAAAAGCTGGAATTCCTTTATCTCGCATTCAGTAGTTTCTTATTGTCGCTCGCAGTTGCACTTCTTTTTTAACCATAAAGCTCAATAAATTACAAATCAACATTCTGTTAGGTCTTCTTGTCTACAAGCTATCCCTCCTACAAACAGTGGTAAAATATAAATCAAAGTAAATCTTCTCTTACCAGGCAACTGCAAAATCACAAACCAGCACATGCTTTAGATAAGCTCTGTGTTTGAGTAAGCTTTACTGGGTTAGCTATTGTAGTGTCTCATAAAACTAATATCCAGGGCCATACCACTCACAGTCAAACTGAATTAACTTAATTTCCATTGTTCTTTCCGAAGGTGTGTGGAAATGGAAATGTCCTTTAAGAGCCAAAATTATCATATCTGAATCAGAATGATCAGACTGAAAAAAGTGTGCTGATATTGGCTTGTCAGTCCTTTTATTTTTAACTCTGTGTCTGTGGGCATTCATCCTAATTCTGAGTAACTGGCCTGTCTCTCCTATGTTAAGTTTCTCTGACCATTTCTTACATTTGATTAGATAAACCTTGTTTTTGGAAGTGCACATAATAAATGAACCATGTACATTGAAACTTCTATTCTATGAAATTATTTTGGAAGCTGTACAAATAATGTAACATGTTTACATCTTGGATGGTTGCAGGGTTTTGTGCCATCCTGAGCTTTGTTCTGCTCAGGTCTGTGGGTGCTTCTGAGAAGACGATTGTTTAGATTTAGTGGTGATTTAAATGACAGCAGTGGGAGTGCTTGAAAAACATCTCTCAACTTGTCATCCTCACTGAATGTAGGTTGGAGGTCCATTATGATTTCTGTACAGTTTTTAATTTTTGGAGGATATGTTGTCACTAGTGGAACTCTGTCTACAACTCTATCAAACTCCCTGCCAGAGTGACCTTGAGCAAGCATGGCATCTTTCAGCTATGCCAGCTGTGTGCCTTGCTGCCTCATTAGAGCAAATGCAATGATATTTAAGTGTTTCACTGTAAATAACTGACTTCTTTGTGTGGCTGGGGTGATTACTGCTTCTATGCAGGTACGTCTGTCTGCCAGTTGGTTTCCTGTAGAAACATGTCTGTAATGTCCCATTTCTACAGTAACCTTAGTGTCAAGGAAGGTTATACTTGAAGGTGAGTACTCCAGGAGAGTTTTATTAGATGAGTGGATTCTGTTGAGTCCTTGGTGGTATTCCTCAAGGGGGTGGATGCTAAATGTTCAGATTATAATATGTCATCAATAAAATGGAAGTAAGTGAGTAGCCTGTGTTGTTGCATTGTTGAAATTCCTGTTCTAGGTTTACCATGAATAGGTTTGCATATTGTGGAGTCGTTCTGCTGCCCATTGCAATGTCCACAGTGTGAACATAATGTTTCTTATTAAAGGTAGAATTGTTATGTAAGAATAAACTATTAAGTTGTCCCATTAAATCTGGAGTAATGCGGCGGCGATCTGTTTTCTTTTGTAAGTACGTGAGGCAAACAGCAATTCCATCTTCATGTGGGTTGTTTGTCTAGAGTGATGTAACATCTATTGTGGGGGAGGGTCATAGGTTTATAGGTGTTTACTAGGCTAATGACCACAAGGGCCATTTTAAGCCTAGCCATGCGTCCCAAATCTCTTATGAGTTCTGATACCCTTGATGAGTGTCTGTCCTCAAGAAAATTAAGGAGTTAAATATGCTTATAGGTTAAAGTCTTTTTTGGGGGCTGGGGAGGATAAAGTTTTAGCCAATATTCGGACGCCTAGGGGGATAGTGTCAAAGGAAAAATAAACTTCAAAATGATCAATACATGGCAGGTTCAGGTTAAGGCACTTTAATCTTGCAGCAAGGAGACAAAAACATGTTAATACAGAGTTTATCTAACTAAAATCAGGAAGTAAGGTCATTTTTATACATTTTCTAACAAGACATTGCCTACCAAGCTGATGTAACAGATCACAAGTTTTAACATCATTACTTCATAGCAGCTGTTTGTCCATGATTTTCTGCTTGCACTATCAATTTTATGAAAAACTTCCTAAGAAAAACAACGTGGCCTTGGTGACCACCGGTTAGATACAACTTCCCACTATGTTATGTTACCATTCAAGGTACTATAGCTAATTCGAGCACAAAGCAAGTACAGATTCTTCAAGCAGTCTTTTGTTTCATGTATCTCTTCTTTTCCGCAGCTGTGCATGTTCTCATAACAGGAACAGAGCTGATTGTTCATATTTAATCATATTATAGAAAACAGTATTGTTCTATTCATACACCATTCATTTTCTTGACATTTCCAAAAGGCATAAACATGAATTTTGCTGTGCTAGCAAATTCTAGGTCAGGGTGCATCTTGCTGTTTCAGAAAGCATACTGTAGTTTGAAAAATCCTCTTATAATTTCATACAGAATTAAGCTGTATGTAAAATAGAATGAAATGTGTTAACTCTTTTAGCTTCTAATAAGCACTAAACATATATATGTATATATATTAATACATATTTCTCTAACAGATAGGTACACACCATCCTTGACATAATGTGTTCTATTGACCACATCCTCCCAAGTTGTCATATATTTTATCCACGTAGAATAACAAAAGAAGCAAAGTCAATTATTGTGGCGCCATATTTGGTGAAGATAGAATGCTGCTCAATGCAAGGCACATACCAGCCTGAGACATGCATTCAGAGAAATCAGTTATGTCTCTCTCTGTGTAGTCCAGGAAGGTACATCTCAGGTTGTTTTCACTCACATGAACTGTGATAGAATCATACTGGTACCTGTGATGTACTGACTTTTGTGCATGTGTAACTTGGCGGATTTTGGCTCCAGATAAGCAACCAACTGTTATCTTCGTGAGTGGGGCATCAGTGTGTCATACAAAAGAGTCCTGTATGACTAGAGTTCTGGGTAGTATGTTTGCGTGCCTTATGGGCTTTGTTTTTGGGTCACCATTGCTTGTGGGTGTATGGAAGGTGTTAGGTGTTGCATTAGGTGGTTGTGTTTGTGGTGAACTAGGATAAGCATTGTAGTTTGTACATTTGAAGGTGTTTATGGTTTGGGAAGTTTGCATTTAAGTACCTCGCCATAAGTGGTTTGTGCTTGCGGTGATTTCTTTGTAGGGTGTATGTGGTTTTGGCAACTTTGTTTTAATGCGAGACCTTTGTTTCCAAGGAATTTGTTGTGTATATGCACATACTGTGTTTGTTTCCTTAAGGATTAAGTTGTCTGTGAACCTAAGACAATTGCTGCATTGCCTCAAGATGCCCATATCCATGTTGTCCAGACATGTAATTTGGTGAGCTGTAGTAGAGTACATATGGAGGAATAGACAGGGGTTCCTAAGGATGTTGTGGGGGGTTCAGACTAGACTCTTAATATAATAGAAAATTACAGTAGTAGTGCTGCTGTATGTGCAGACTAGCTTGACCAAGTGCAAAGCCATTGTTTTACACTCACTAAGTTACAGGATATAGTTATTTTGGCATTTCTGTGGGTAGAATTTGCTTTCCAGATGTTTGTACCTGTACACGGCACTGCTGCATGGTGAGCAGCTCTACGCAAATGTGCCAGATTTATACCAGCAGTAAAACAAAAGAAAACTAATTATTGAGCCCTCTGGCAAATAAAACAGCTATACTTAGAGCTCTTTAGTGTGTTTCTCAACTCAGATAGACAAGGCAAACCCCTCCTGCCACAAGATGAATAATCTCAGTCCTCTTAATTTAAAAAGACAGCAAAAATAATCCTGCAAGTGCAGTGCTACAACAAGCAAACAAACGTAAATATTAACTAGGAAGCCCTTCTACAAGGGGATTTCAAGACAAACATGATAGATTAAGAAAGATGACTTCACACTCTGAACAGTCCATTTCAAGTCCCCCATGCCTGTAGTTTCTGTCACCATGGATACTTCTGCTCTGGAGGTGGGGACAGAGCCAAGGGCAGACTGTTCATGGTGTATGGTCATAGACAGAGACAAGTTTGCCAATTTTTCCTCTTGACAAGAGAGCATTTTTCCTCACCTTTCAAGAATCTCTGCCCCAATCACCTTACATAAATACAAAACACATATTCTTGCCAGAAGGTTGTTTAGATGAAGTTTTTCATATACTTTGACATTAGTTGTCTGTGCATGCATATATATATATATATATATATATATATATATATATATATATATATATATATATATATATATATATATATATATATATATATATATATATATATAGAGAGAGAGAGAGAGAGAGTTTTTGTACATATTTTTAATATATGTTTTGTATTTATGTAAGGTGATTTTATTATAGTATTTATAATATACAATGTAGCATTGTGCCCTTATGTGTTTTAGAGGCGTGGCATGATACATGCATTTGATTGGTTAGATAATAGTATATAGGAAGTGGTCTTTTCTCTTTTTAACATCTGATGAAGCAGTGTTGGAGTATAACTGTGAAAGCGCTTATTCCATTTGAATAAATACATTTATTTTTTATTGATCTACGTTTGTTTATATTTTTAATTTGTGGTGTAAGTCGTGCGTTCCAGATACTGTTTTCTACATTGGACTTGTTTTTTGCTGTATATCTGGATTTATTCTATTCCCGGTGGCTTGTTTGTTTGAACCTTACTTTGCTATTGGAGCAATTAAATCAACAGTTACGGGATGTAATGCTGTCCACACTTCTAATTTCAGCACTAATAACTCTCATTCTGTTACCAATACTGCGTCTTTTAACCTTCCGTTGACTTATAGGACTGGTTCTCAATGTAATGGTAACCAAGAAGTAATGGAATTTCAAAGGTGGATGGTTAACAACTTTGAAATCCAGCTGAATAGGGATGGCGAGCCAGCACCAAATATGAGCCCTGGAAGAGACATATCATTTTTAGAACAACTAAAGGTATTTGAAGTTAAATTGCTTTCCTATAAAAAACTACAACTGGAAAACATATACCTAACAGAGAATTTAAACAAAGGGTTTGTCCCTAAGGGATTGCATGTTTGGCGATTCCCTAATGGAGTGGAGAAGAGAATGGACTTTCACAAAAACTGGGCTGGTGATAATTAACAAAACTGGGCTGGTGATAATTAATCTTTTGACACAGAACAATGATATGTTGTTAGAAAGACTGTCGAATGAAGTTGATGAACTAAATCGTAATTTATCATCTGATGGTCTCTTTGATTTTTATTCTATTTATAACAACATTTTCAAAAAAATTGATAACATTTGTCAAACAATCTTTGAAAGAAAGCAAAGTTTTGATGTGCAAGAGACTGATTTTGTGGACAATATTCGGCTTATTAGTGATTTAGACATTCGTTATGATAACAGTGATGTTTCCACCAATATGATGGACTCTAGTGTCATGTGTGCTCATATTTCTATGGTGGATGACAACCCTTTAACTTCTAATGTTTTGGATTTCATTCAAAATATATCTGAATAGTTTTCTATGTGTAATGAAAATTCAATTGTAGAAAACATATGTAGGATTAACGATAAAGTTATTCAGTATTCAAAAGAAAGAAAATAAAACCAGTGAAGAAAAATCCACTTTAATAGTAGCAAAACTTCAGTAAGTGCGTTTGTTTTAAAAAAGACTTCTTCAGACTGAAGTGAATACAGTTACGAAACATTTAAATAACCAATTAATAAGTCACGTGATAGGCTTGCTCAGTGATTTAACCCTGTGCGTTTCAAAAACTAAGTTTTATTTTCTTTCTTTTGGATTGTTTGGTTAAACCAAAACTGAATTTCACTGTTTTTTCACTGGGTTATTCAATATTCATTGGACGAAGAGAACAATGTTAACTGTCCATTAGCTGAGTTTAATCCAGTGCTTGAACTAGGTAATTGTGAATCTATGACTACCAATTTCAGTGGTTCACACCCTCTGATTGGTCCAGAATTGATACAAAATTCTGCTAAAGATTTTACTATTTATAATTATTCTAGCTTTAATGTTTCTGTAGCACATGCTGATGTTCATCGTGCTATACTGCTGCAGTCATCACACTTGGGTTATCCTGTCATCAGGCGGTCCCGCAGTCCGCCAAATTCCAAAGTCTTGGTCTGAAGTCGGTTGTTGTCGCCTCTTCCCTGATGTCAGTGAGACAGGGGTATAAAAGAGACAGCCGACACCATTTTCTTCAGTCTTTCTTGCCGCGCCGTGCCCGAAGCAGAAGCAGTTCGCAAGTGCAGGTCGGCCAGCTCCTGAAATTTTTGAATCGAGTTTCAGCCTGAAGTCTTCTCTAAAGCTAAGTACCCCGTTGGGGAAACTTTTCTTGCCTCAGACTGATGTCAGACAAAGTTAATAATTGTATTTCTTGTGGGAAGCAAATACCTCATAAGGATTTTCTTTCTTATTGTATTCCTTGCCTAGGCCCAGACCACGACGTTGTGGTTGTCGGTTTTGTGCTAGGTTCAACAAACGTACAACAAAGCGTCGGGCAGAATTCGCCCAGCATTATTTTGGCAGAAAATTTAACTATAGCATGCCATCGGAGCAACCGACATCAGCAATGATTAATAAACGCAAAGATAAGGACCGGCAGCCAAGGCCAAGACCAGATACTGAGGCCTCAGCAAGGCCTGACGCCGGTTCTCCAGTTTTCAGCAAGGCGCCTTCGCAGCCCCTGACTACCGCTGATTCAGAATTTCTGACGGCATCCCAAACTGAAATTGTTGGGCCTCAGGATCCGGTTCCACCTCACTCCTCGGATGCCAGCCCCGACGGGGATCCGGAAACTTTGAATAGACCTTCGGTCTCAGAGGGTGTTTTCAAACTGACAACTGCCTCTGCCAAGCCTTTTACAAAGCTCAAAGCCCCCTTGAAAGTTAGAAAACCGGGGCCACACCCCCCCCCCAAAGGCACCTATGCCTAAAAAACAGATGCTCAAGATGGCCGAGGATTTAATTACCCTTATCAGGGGATCCCACCCCCCACCTGACAAAAGGCCTAGACTGGAGGAAGATTATCCTTCCTCTGACCAAGCATCCATTTCCTCAGGCATCTCTGATGACCAGGATTACTCCTTCCCTCCTTATGAAGACTCAGATGCTGAAGAGTCCATTCCCTCTGTCTCCCCCCTGAAGACTACTCTTTTGTGGAAACTTTACACACCATGAGGGAACACTTCCACTGGGAAGGCCAAGATTACTCTGACTCCAAGAAAAGACTCCGTGAGTTTCTTCTTCTTCCACAGCATAGACCCCTGGCTATTCCTCCAGTTTTAGACATTTTGGATGATGTTTTCTCAGAATCCAGTTTAAACCCAGATTCCTTACCTCCAGCTCCAGCTAAACCAGACAGATACTACCGAGTTCCTGATACTCATAAGTTTCTATACAAAAGCCCTAATGCAGACCCTGAGACCATTTCCCAGGGTCCCAAAGGGGTTAAGGCCTCTACTGCTAAGAATCCACTCCCTTCTGAAAGAGATTCCAGAGCATTAGAAAGATGGGGAAAGAAAGTGTATACTTCTGCCACTTTGGCCATGAGGGCATTAAACTGCCAATTCCACATGCTAAAATACCAACAGTATTTGATTACACAGTTAAAGCAGAAGATGATCCCTCAGACAGATCAACTAGATTTGAAAGAGATACAGGATTTGCTGCATGCAGCAGAACAAGTGGGAAAACATACCTGACAGTGTGGTTTTGATTCATTGGAAGCCTCATGTAGAGCAGCTGTCACAGGGTCTGTCATACGTAGGCATGCTTGGCTTAAAGAACAAGCCTTACCAGAACATATCAAAGCAAAGTTATTGGATGCCCCATTGCAGAAAGATGTGTTATTTGGTGTCAAAGCAGAGGAAGTTTTGAAAAAAATGGAAGAAAAGGCAAAATCTATGCAAACAGTTAAAGATTTTTTACAGGTACAACCTCCTCGTTTCAGCAGAAACTGGCCATCAAAAACTGGTCCTTTCCTGCATCAGACAGACCCCAAAGAGGTAGGTACAGGCGCCAAGGGCAGAGGCCAGCCACAAGGTTCTTTCAGGCCTAGACAATGGCATACAGCAACTCAAAGAGGTGGAGACGAAAGATCTCAACCTTTCAGGAAACAAACACAATGACTTCCCTCTTCGCCTGCCAAGCAAAATTGCCCTGGCAGCACCTTTGGGAGGGAAACTGGCTCTATTTTCACAAAATTGGCGCTTCATAACAAAGGACAAATGGATTCTGGACATTATTACCCGAGGCTACAGATTTCATTTCCACACTTTACCTCGGATGAGAGGCATGCCAAATCTGCCTCCAAACCAATGGGCAGAGGCTCAAACGCAAATTTCAGCTGTCATGGATATGAAAGCAATTCAAAAGGTACCAACAAAAGAGCAAGGTCAAGGTTTTTACTCAAGACTGTTTCTAGTCCCAAGAAAGGACAAAGCCTGGAGGCCCATCTTAGACCTCTCAATTCTGAACACATACCTGGAGGTACCCAAATTCAAAATGCTCACTCTACAGCAGCTCCTTTCCATGCTGGGCAAGGAGTCTTGGCTGGTAACGTTGGACCTCAAAGAGGCATACCTGCATGTCCCTATCAGACAAGATTGCAGAAGATACCTCAGATTTTTGGCAGGTACAACGCATTATCAATTCTCTGCACTGCCCTTTGGCTTATCTACTGCACCCAGAGTATTTACGAAATGCCTGGCATCAGTAATTGCATATTGCAGAAAACGAGGAATACAAATTTACCCATATCTGGACGACTGCCTGATCCAAGCGGACAGCAAGGACATTCTATTACAGCATCTGGCGTTTGTAACACAGCTGCTCAGTTGCCTAGGGTACACAGTAAACAAAAAGAAGTCAAAACTAATACCCTCGCAACAAATAATATTCCTGGGTGCCAGCTTAAATACAACGGCCCAGATGGCTTACCTCACGCCAGACAAACAAAAGCAATTGACTCAATACTTCAGAAAGATAGCAACTTTTACCCAGCTCACTGCAAGGAAAATCCTGCAGGCATTGGGGTTCATGGCATCATGCATTCAACTAATCCCATATGCAAAGCTGCATATGAGAAAATTACAATGGTACCTGAAAAGTGTATGGTCTCAACACAGGCACAGCCTCAAAACAGATATACATATCATTCCCTGCCTTCAAAAAGAGTTCCTATGGTGGGCTCAAGCCTTTCGTCTTACCTCCAGCAAACCAAACCATGACAACAGATTCTTCGGACTACGCCTGGGGAGCACACATGGCAGGACAGTGCATACAGTGCAAATGGTCTGCAAAACAAATGCATCTTCACATCATCCAAAAGGAGATGCTAGCTGTGCAAAATGCCCTGACAGCCTTCAAGGACCTCTTGCATCCAGGACAACTTCTAATAAGGACAGACAACACCACAGTTATGTGGTACATAAACAAACAAGGAGGAACGCACTCCTACCCTTTATGCAGACAGGCTATGACCTTATGGAACACAGCTTTGACCTACCAAGTACAACTACAAGCACAATTCCTGCCAGGAAAGGAAAACATATTGGCAGACGAATTAAGCAGAAACATGGCAGACCCCCACGAGTGGAGACTACACCCACAAGTATTTTCAATGATAACTCAAAGATGGGGATGTCCAGACATAGATCTATTTGCATCCCCCAACAATTGCCAATTACAAAAATTCTGCACAAGGACTTATCACTCCCTAGCCTGGAAAGTGGATGTTCTGTCATTCAGTTGGACACCACTGACAGTCTATACCTTCCCTCCACTACCTCTATTGACCAAGGTATTATTGAAGGTCAGATCAGAGAGACCACAAATGATCCTCATTGCTCCGGACTGGCCACGCCAGCACTGGTACCCATTACTAAGGAACTTGACTCACAGCCCTCCATGGATCTTGCCTCAATTCCCACTACTGTTGACTCAGAAAAACTATCAAACCCGTCACAGCCAGCTCAGAACTTTAAATTAAGCTGCATGGAGAATTCCTTAAATTATCAATCAACACTTCTCTCAAAGGACGTCCTGAATGTAATTATGGAGGCCAGGAGGCCCAGCACCAGGAAGACTTACTCAGACAAATGGAAAAGATTTTGTGCATGGCACCAGGCTAAACGTCAAAATCCTTGGATTCCAAACATTCCTCACATACTGCTATACCTAACTGAGATGCTACACAAGGGCTTTTCCTTCTCCTCCATTAAGATCCATGCTTCAGCCATTTCAGCTCAATATAATACGGATCCCCCAATTTTCTCGCACCCTTTACTTAGACAGTTTCTCGGGGGCTAAGAATATAAGACCCCCCAGAAAACCACCAACACCAACTTGGGACCTGAACATCGTTTTAGAAAAGTTAACACTACCTCCTTTCGAACCAGCATTCTCAGCAGAACTACAATACTTGTCTTGGAAAACAGCCTTGTTACTGGCTATTACCCCAGCACGCAGGGTCTCAGAACTACAAGCACTTATGGCAGTGGAACCTTTCATCATTTTCCATCAGGACAGAGTCTCTTTACGAACTAACCCTACCTTCATGCCCAAGGGTAGTATCCAGTGTGGCTTTGAATCAGACCATTCATTTACCCACCTTTTACCCTAACCCACAGAATAAAGGAGAAAGGCTCCTTCACTCTTTGGACATTCACAGACAGCTACGTTACTATTTAGATAAGACAAAGATCTTCAGAAAAACTGACCAACTCTTTGTATCATATGCTGCAGGTTCACAAGGAAAGGCTATTTCAAAACAGACCATCTCCAAATGGATAGCACATTGCATCCGCTTTTGCTACTTGCACCATGGGAAGGCAGTGCCTGTCAATATTAGATCCCATTCTACCAGGGCTACTGCAACCTCAGCAGCCTTTCTCAGAGGGGTTCCAACCAAAGACATTCTGGAGGCAGCTACTTGGAATTCTGTGCACACCTTTACCAAGCACTACAACCTTCCATTATACTCAAAAACCAGGGCTGGTTTTGCCACTGCAGTTCTGCAGGGCATCCTAGCATCACCTAACCCAGTTTAGTACCAGCCACCCTTCCATAGCTTTGGGATTCAACCCAAGTGTGATGACTGCAGCAGTATAGCACGATGAACATAGTACAGTTTTGTACCTACCATAAATGTAGATGTTCGAGTGGTTATACTGCTGCAGTCCAGGTTACCCTCCCTCCATCCCCTCTACATACCAGGGTGTTAGTTACAACTCCATGTACTTCAGTCTATTGGATGCATGTCTATATGGTGTATTTGCTAACAGCTAGTACTGTTGCTTATCTACTAAGGTATTGTTGCATAGCTATTGTATTGCCTTCCTATTTAGGGGCACCTGACATCTGGTGCAAGAAAAACGGAATAAAATGGCGTCGGCTCTCTCTTTTTATACCCCTGTCGCACTAACGTCAGGGAAGAGGCAACGACAACTGATGCCGGACCAAGGCTTTGGGATTCGTCCGACTGCGGGACCGCCTGACGACAGGATAACCCAAGTGTGATGACTGCAGCAGTATAACCACTTGAACATCTACATTTATGGTAGGTACAAAACTGTACTTTTTACTGAGTAAAGGATTAAGTTTTGTGCCTGCAAAAAAGCTGATATAGCGGAAATTCTTATTGACCTTAAACTGTGTGTTAGAAAATTAAATTTATCCCTTTGGTTTAAAAACAGTAATAGTGGTTTTAGTGTTGGTAGTGAATGTGGTTATAGAAAATCTAGTACCTTTAACCCGCCTTTAAACAACCATTTGGTAATGCACGAGAAAATGTGTGTAAAGGATATTCACAGAATTTTTCATAAAAGAAGCGAGATAAAAAGTTCAAATCTTAATCAGGAAGAGGAGAATTTATTGTTTGAGATTTGTTCTAATACCAGTATCAAGGTCATGAAACCTGATAAGGGTGGCGGGATATGTATTTGTGTTCCAGTGATTATTCTAATCAAATGTTGGAACTATTGCTAACAGACACATATAGTGAGAGTTCAAGGAACGAAAATATTGCCTATAGTAGAATTGATGTTATGTTATATGACATGTTGATGCAAGGGCAAATAGATGTGGATATATATATAACTGTCTAAGTAATAAGCATCCAGTGGTGGCTAGTATTTTTGGAGTATCAAAAATTCATAAGAATTTATCATTCACCATTAGGACCAGTGCCAGTTTGAAGGAGATTGGAGACTGTAAAGTGGTGACCGGGGAAAGTGTGGTTAGGCAGCATAGGATGGTGGTTTATAAGATGACAATGATCAAGAAGAGGAGAAGGAGTGTGAGGGCAGCACCTAGGATCAAATGGTGGAAATTGAAAAAGGGTAATTGTGAGGTGGAGTTCAGGGAAGAGTTAAGACGGGCACTGGGTGGCAGTGAAGAGTTACCAAATATTTGGGTAACTACAGCAGAGCTAGTAAGGGAGACAGCTAGAAAGGTGCTTGGTATGACATCTGGACAGAGGAAGGATGACAAGGAGACATGGTGGTGGAATGCGGAAGTACAGGAGAGTATACAGAGAAAGAGGTTGGCAAAGAAGAAATGGGATTGTCAGAGAGTAGACAGGAGTATAAGGAGATGAGGTGCATGGCAAAGACAGAGGTGGTGAAAGCTAAGGATAAGGCATATGAAGTGTTGTATGAAAGGTTGGACACTAAGGAGGGAGAAAAGGACCTGTACCGATTGGCTGGACAGAGGGACCGAACTAGGAAAGATGTGCAGCAGGTAAAGATGATAAAGGATAATGAGGGAAACATACTTACAAGCGAGGAGAGTGTGTTGAGCAGATGGAAAGAGTACTTTGAGGGATTGATGAATGAAGAGAATGAGAGGGAGAGAAGGTTGGATGATGTGGGGATAGTAGATCATGAAGTGCAATGGATTAGCAACGAGGAAGTAGTTCAGATGACATACCTGTGGAAGCATGGAGGTGTTTAGGTGAAATGGCAGTGGAGTTTTTAACCAGATTGTTTAATGAAATTTTGGAAAGTGAGAGGATGCCTGAGGAATGGAGAAAAAGTGTTTTGGTACTGATGTTTAAGAATAAGGGTGATGTACAGAGCTGTAGTAACTACAGAAGGATTAAATTGATCAGTCACAGCATGAAGTTATGCGAAAGAGTAGTGGAAGCTAGGTTAAGAACGGACGTGATGATTAGTGATCAGCACTATGGTTTCATGCCGGGAAAGAGCACAGATGTGATGTTTGCTCTGATAGTGTTGATGGAGAAGTACAGAGACGGTCAGAAGGAGTTGCATTGTGTTTTTGTAGACTTAGAGAAAGCATATGACAGGGTGCCTAGAGAGGAGTTGTGGTATTATATGAGGAAGTCGGGAGTGTCAGAGAAGTATGTGGTATCATATGAGGAAGCCGGGAGTGTCAGAGAAGTATGTAAGAGTGGTGCAAGATATGTACAAGGGTAGTGTGACAGTGGTGAGGTCTGCGGTGGAAGTGACGGATGCGTTTAAGGTGGAGGTGGTATTACATCAAAGATCAACTCTGAGTCCTTTCTTATTTGCAGTGGTGATGGACAGGTTGACAGACGAGATCAGACAGGAGTCCCCGTAGACTATGATATTTGCAGATGACATTGTGATCTGTAGTGAGAGTAGGGAACAGGTGGAGGGAGACCCTGAAGAGATGGAGATATGCTCTAGAGAGAAGAGGAATGAAGGTCAGCAGGACTAAGACAGAATATATGTGTGTGAATGAGAGGGAGGGTAGAGGAATGCTGAGGATGCAAGGAGTCGAGGTGGCGAAGGTGGATGAGTTTAAATACTTGGGATCAGTAGTTCAGAGTAATGGTGAGTGTGGAAGAGAGGTGAAGAAGAGAGTACAGGCAGGATGGAGTGGGTGGAGAACAGTGTCAGGAGTGATTTGTGACAGACGAGTACCAGTAAGAGTGAAAGAGAAGGTGTACAAGAGGGTAGTGAGACCAGCTATGTTATATGGGTTGGAGACAGTGGCATTGACAAAAAGGCAGGAGTTAAGAGCTGGATGTGGCAGAGTTAAAGATGTTAAAATTTGCACTGGGTGTGACGAGGGTAGACAGGATTAGGAATAAGTATATTCGAGGGTCAGCCCAGGTTGAAAGGTTTGGAGACAAAGCCAGAGAGGGAAGATTACGTTGGTTTGGACATGTGCTGAGGAGGGATGCTGAGTATATTGGGAAAAAGATGTTAAAGATGAAGCTACCAGGTAACAGGAAAAGAGGAAGGCCTAAGATAAGGTTTATGGATGTGGTGAGAGAGGACATGCAGGTGGTTGGTGTGACAGAGCAAGATGCAGAGGACAGGAAGAAATGGAAACAGATGATCCGCTGTGGTGACCCCTAACAGGAACAGCCGAAAGAAGATGATGATTAAGAGCAATAGTAGATGATGGCAGGAGTAAAACGTTTTACCTAGCCAATTACATGGATAGTTTGCTCAAACCTTCAGTGAATAAGGTTCGACAAATTTGTAAAGATTCCTGGGATATTCTAACCAGGTTAGCAAATATAGAAATGATAAGTGATGGTTTACTGGTCACTATAGATGTGCAAAATCTTTATTTTGTCGTCTCACATAAAGAGGGGTTAGAAAGCTTAGAAAAAAATTTATTTGACATAGGTGAGGTTGATTTTGACAATGTAAATGGTATTGTAACTTTAATGGACTTGGTTTTGTCTAATAACTTCATTTATTTTGAAGGCCAATTGTTTAAACAGCTAACTGGTGTAGCCATGGGAGCATCATGTGCTCCAAGTTTTGCAAACCTTGCTATGGCACATTGGGAGAAAAATTGTATTTTTAATAGTCATTTCAGTTCATGTTGAAATTTTTACATCAAATTTTTGGCCATTTTCCTTGTGTGGGTTGATTCCATGGAGAGGTTAGTTGAATTAATTTATTTTATTAATGGTAGTACTTCATTTTTTTAAATTTGCTTACACTGTGAATAAAGACACAATGACTTATTTGGATATCAAACTGGTCAAGGATTATGTTAATGGTTGATGTTAAGTTGTCAATCTCGCCTTCATTCTTGCTTGATGGGTTCGGAGCCGATCGATTTCGATTAGGCCGGAGCCGAGAGTATCGGTTCCAAGGAAGGGGACCTGGACCTCTTCCTCGAAGGAACCATCGGAGCCGAAGAAACCATAGATGCAGACGGAGCCGAGGACTTTTCGGCTCCGAAAGAAAGTCTCGATGCAGCCGGAGCCGATACAGACATAACAGTAATGGTGTCGGAGCCGGTCGGCGCCAACACCGAAGCCTGAGCCACATGGTGGTCGGAGCCGACACCGATGTGACCTTAACAGTATTTATGCAAAACAGGATCGGCTCCAGCCGGAGCCGATCTCGACTCCGAAGGAGTCGGAACCGAGGCCACAGACTTAGACACAGAAGCCTGGGCCTTGGAAGACTTTGAAGTCTTGCTCGGAGCCGATTTGGCCGGAGAGCCCTCCAGTTTAAGGAGACCCCTTAAAATCAACTTATTTCTCCTCTCCTGCAGGACTCTCTAGCTGAAGGAATGACAAATCGCACAGGAGTCCTGCAGGTGGAGAGGTCCCAGGCAATATAAACAAGAAGTGTGACCGTCTGTCAGAGACATCTTCTGACAGCACGAGTCACACTTCTTAAAGCCTGAGACCCTTTCTTTGGACATAGTTGCACAAACAGAACACCACAACACAGTCCCAATCAGACAACTAAAGTTATTTAAAAAGTATTGTAAAAGTATTGTAATTAACCTCTCACATACACACACCCTAACGGGGGGGGTGGATGGGAGGGAATGAAGGCCCGACTAAAGAAGGGAAGGAAAAAAAATTTTAGTCAGAAAAGGGCTTACAATTACGTAAAAAGGAAGGTATTTTAAAGAAATGTGAAAAATATTAAAATTTTAGGGGCAAAAAGCAGTTAAAAGCTAACACTTACCAGGAGCTGGCAAAAGGAGGACCTCATAAGCGAAGCGGCAAACGAGATCTGGGTACTTACCGCCTTGCATCATGGGATATGGGGCTGCCTCGAGCTGGTAAAAGTGACTCTCGAGCTTAGCAAAGTGCAATGGAGCCGAGGATCGGCTCCGAACCCATCAAGCAAGAAAGAAGGCGAGAGAAGACAACTAACATGGAACGTTATGGTAGGTACATAACTTCTCATTTTCTCTCTAATATTTATAGAAAGAGCACATTTTCAAACTCTTACCTCCATTATGATAGCCGGCACCCCCACTTCCAAAAGAAAGCTGTAGCGAAAGGCCAATTGGTTAGATTGGCCCGGATGATTACAGATGATGCAGTTTTTCAGGAAGAAGTTGGCATATTAATCGAAATGTTTAGAAATAGGGGGTATCAGTCAGATTTGTTGGAACTGGTTAAGAGTGAAGTTTGTGGTAAGAGAAATAGGGGGTTTTATAAACCACTATTACCACAACCAGATAAGGAAAATTAAAATAGTGCCAGTAATGAGTTTTTTTATAAACAGGTAGTCTTAACAGGCCATGATAAAGCCTTTATTACTACTTTTGGAACCAATGCTTATGATATTGTGGACATCATGAAAGACAATTGGCTTTTAATTTCACCTACGACTGAATTGGTTGTTACTCTAGGAAGTTTTCCTAAAGTGTTTTTTCACAAAAACAGATGCTTCAAAAAAATGTTAGAAGGACATGGACTTGGAAAACATTGTAATCAGCCTAGCGGTATGCTTAGATTTGGTCTTTGCAATCAGTGTCAACAGGTTTTAGAATGTAAATCTTTTATTGTCAACAAAAGAAAGTTTGTGGTGGGTAAACACTTCAACTGTGATTTTAGTTGGGTTGTTATGCAGCATTGTGTAGTTCATGCAATGCATTCTATATAGGGAGAACTTCTCTGAAGTTAAGAAGAGAGAGGATGTATGAACATGCTAATGATATTGTGAAGGCAAAAACTTCCAATGCCCTGTATAGACATATTATGTAAGTCTTGGACCACAAATTCCATTTTGTCATCTTAGACTACATTATAAAAGACCCCAGAGGTTATATTTTAGATGAACATCTATCTATACAGGAGAAAATTAATATAGATCCTCAGGCTTTATTGCCTTAGACCCTCCGTATCTCAGTGATGCTGCTTCTATTTTTACCACTTTTAAAACTAAAGAGGCTAGAGGGTTGATCTTAATTCATAGGTTGATACTAGGCTATCTGCCCTAGGGCATTTATAAGCCTAGCCAGAGTGTGTTTGGCTTTTGCCACCCTTTTAAATGAGTTTACTGTGCCTCTGTATAGTAAGTCACAGAAGATGGCCCTTTTAAGGTTTAGTTTACTGTGCCTCTGTCTAGCAGGGACACAGAAGTGATCCGTGGGGTAAACTTACGATCTCCCATCCACTCGTCAAGATTTTTCTTGAAGAGAGTCAGTGAGGGGCTCTTCCTAACATGGACTGGGATTTTGTTCCAGAGTGATGGGAGCCTCTGGGATATGAATCTGTCCCTCCAGCATGTCCTATTTATTTCTGTGCTGAGGTTCAAGTCCCTCGAGCGCAGTTTTCAATTTTATGTTTTTTAACATATTTACAGAAATTCTTCTTGTATTTATAGTTTGTTAAACTCTTCTATGTAAAGTTTTTAATATTAGGTAACTTCGGGTTGTATAATTTTAAGCCTTTGCTGTTTAAATTATTAACTTATCCAGTGGTTAGAATTATCACATGACTTTTTGGTACTAGTATTTAAGTGTTTAACTTTGGTATTATTGCAGTTCTGAAGAAGTCTTTATGTTAGACAAAAGCGCTTGACTGCTGATGTTCTTCATCTCACATTGCTGCAGTCCTTACATATGGGTAGTCCGCTGTCCTCGGTCGGCCCGAATACCAAAGTATTAGGCTGACGTCGGTCAAGGCGCTTAAAACTGACATCAGGACGTCAGGGTACAAAAGCGCATGACCGACGTCATATCCTCAGTCTTTTTTTGCCGCATGGTCCGATGCAGAAGCAGCGTTGCAAGTGCCGTTCGGCGTTCTGAAATTTTTCGAGTTCGGAGTTTCAGACCGAATCCAAGTTGGCTAAGTACCCCGTTGGGGAATATTTTGTTTTTTCTTGCCTCAGTGTATTACCGGATGTCAGAAAAAGTGAATAATTGTATTTCTTGTGGGAAACAGATACCGCATAGGGATTATCATTCTTTGTGCATTCCTTGTTTGGGGCCTGAGCACGACGTAGTTGGGTGTCGCTTTTGTGCTAGGTTTAATAAGCGCACTATTAAGCGAAGGTTAGATTGTGCTAGGCTGGTCTTCGGTAAGCGGTGCAATTATAATATGCCGTCGGATACTCCGACGCCCGCTTTCACGAAGAAGCGCAAAGACAAAGCGGTTAAACCCAGGCAAGATGAGTCGTCCGTTCCGGACGCCGGTTCTTTAGAGGCTTCAGTGGAACCGGTGGTTCCGATGGAGGCTTCTCTGGAGTCTCAGGGGGAGACTTTGATTTTGCAGGATGTGGCCTCTCACGAGGCAGGTCAGGCCGAAGGGGCTTCTCAGGTTTCTGTACTCCCCTCCCTTCCCAGGGTGGTTAGGCCCTCTCCTTCTGTTTCCAAGGCTTCTTCCAGAGGCAGGCCAGGTTTAGCTTCTGTTGGTGTCAGTCCTAGTTCAGCAGGGTCTGTGCCTAAGAAGCACATGCTTAAAATGGCAGAAGATTTGATTACTCTGATTAGAGGTTCTTTGCCCCCTCCTGATAAGAGGCCTAGGGTGGAGCCAGAGTTGGAAAGTTTTGAACAGGCTTCGGATGTTTCAGAGTCTTCGGCTGAAGACTTGCAGGAGTACACTCCTTATTCTGATTCTGATGCAGAAGATTCCACTCCTTCTGCTTCTCCTCCAGAGGATTTTTCTTTTTCAGAGACTCTTCATTCTATGAGGGAACATTTTAAGTGGGAAGGTCAGGACTTCTCTGATTCACGGAAAAGGCTTAGGGAATTTTTGTTTTTACCTCAACATAGGCCCTTAGCTATAACCCCTGTTCTGGATGTTGTGCAAGATGTATTTTCAGAGGCTTCACTTAATCCTGATTCTCTGCCCCCTGCGCCTGTTAAACCGGATAGGTATTACAGGGTGCCTGAGGCTCATAAATATCTCTATAAGAGTCCTAGGGCGGACCCAGAAACTATTAGTCAGGGACCTAAGGGTGTCAAGGCCTCTGTTGTAAAGAATCCGGTTCCTCTAGATAAAGAGGCCAGAGCTTTGGATAGATGGGGAAAGAAGGTCTATACATCTTCTACCTTAGCAATGAGGGCTTTGAATTGCCAGTTTCATATGTTGAAATATCAAAATTTTCTTCTTTCGCAATTGAAATCTAAGGTGGATGCTCTGGCGGAAGGTATTGACTGTAAAGAATTACAAGATTTGGTGCATGTCTCTGAACAGGTGGGTAAGCATTCCTTACAGTGTGGTTTTGATGCTTTGCAGGCCTCTTCTAGGGTGGCTGCCACTGGTTCAGTTCTTCGCAGGCACGCCTGGCTTAAGGATCAGAATTTATCTGACCATGTTAAGACAAGGATTTTGGATGCTCCTTTGCAGTCTGAAGTGTTGTTTGGTCCACCTGTGGAGTCAGTCTTGAAGAAATTGGAAGACAAGGCTAAGTCTATGCAGACTGTAAAGGATTTTTTGCAAGTTCAGCCTCCAAAGTTTAGTAGAAATTGGCCTGCTAAGGGGTGGACGTATCCTTCTTCTGATTCTCAGTCTAGGGGTAGATCTAGACGTGGTAGGGGCAGAGCTCAGAGTTCCTTCAGACCTAGAACATGGAGTTCACCTGCACAGTCTTCGAGTGAGGGCAGGGGCCAGTCCTTTCTTAAACAGGCCCAATGACCTACTTTTTCAGCTGCCAGATCCTTCTTGCCTGGCAGCACCTTTGGGAGGACGGTTGGCACTCTTCAAGGAAAATTGGATTTTAATTACCCAAGACAAATGGGTATTGGATATCATACACCAAGGTTACAAGTTTTATTTTCATACCTTACCTCCTTTCAAAGGCATGTTAGACGTTCCTCCTCAGCAAAGACTAGAGGCTCACAAGCAGATTTCTCTACTACTTCAAATAGGAGCTATACAACCGGTCCCTCTGCCAGAAGTGGGCCTAGGATTTTATTCTCGCCTGTTTCTAGTACCAAAGAAAGGGAACACGTGGAGACCAATTTTGGATTTATCTATCCTCAACACATATCTGGACATTCCCAAGTTCAAAATGTTGACGTTACAACAGCTTTTACCTCTGCTGGGCAAAGATCACTGGATGGTGACTCTGGATCTCAAGGAGGCTTACCTTCATGTTCCTATCAGGCCCAGTTGCAGGAAGTATCTGCGCTGACGGGCTGGGACTTTTCATTATCAGTTCTCTGCATTGCCCTTTGGCTTATCTACTGCGCCCAGAGTGTTCACAAAGGTTCTGGCTCCAGTGGTAGCTTTCTTCAGGCTAAGAGGAATACAAATCTATCCTTATTTGGATGATTGCCTGATTCTGGCTCAAGGAAAGGACGAACTTCTTCATCATTTACAGTATGTGATGGCAGTGTTAAGATGCCTAGGGTATTCTGTGAACGAAATAAAGTCCAGTCTAGTACCCTCTCAGGACATGTGCTTTCTGGGTGTGAGACTGAATACAGCATCCCAGATGGCCTTTTTGACCCCAGACAAACAAAAGAATCTTTCTCTTTACTTCCATCAATTGTCTCGTCAGTCCAGGCTGACTGCAAGGACAGTCCTTCAAGCCTTGGGGTTCATGGCATCTTGTATTCTGGTACTTCCCAATGCCAAACTGCATATGAGGAAGCTACAATGGTATCTCAAAATGTATGGACGCAACACTGCCAAGATATGGACACTGTCATTCAGATAATACCTTGCATTCAAAAGGAATTTTTGTGGTGGGCTCAGGAATGTCATCTAAACAAGGGACTCTCTGTGACCCGACCAGAGGCGAGTCAGATTCTAACGACAGATGCCTCAGACAAAGCTTGGGGAGCTCATCTAAATGGAAAATGGGTACAAGACACGTGGCCTGCCAGACTTCAACATTTACATATCAACTTGAAGGAGATGTTAGCAGTCCAATTTGCATTGATAGCTTTCAAGGATTTACTTCTTCCAGGGCAGGTGTTGATTCAAACAGACAACACAACTGTCATGTGGTACATCAACAAGCAAGGGGGGACACATTCATACCCTCTATGCAGACAAGCAATGATTTTGTGGGAGACTGCTCTCAGTTTACAGCTAAATCTTCAGGCAAGGTTTCTGCCAGGAACACAGAACTCCTTAGCAGATGTGTTGAGCAGACAAATTATGGATCCCCACGAGTGGAAATTGGATCCTCATGTATTTCAAAAATTGACAGTGTTATGGGGAAATCCAGACATAGATCTGTTCGCTGCTCCACTAAATTACCAGCTGCCAAAGTTTTGCACAAAAAGGTTTCATCCCACAGCTTGGAAAGTGGATGCTCTCTCATTCAATTGGGCAATCTTCACGTGTATGCCTTTCCACCACTGCCTCTCCTCCCAGAGGTACTCCTGAAGGTCAGACAGGACAAGCCAACCATGATTTTAATAGCTCCGGATTGGCCTCGACAGCACTGGTACCCATTACTGAGAAGTCTGGTACGGGAGCCTCCATGGCCTTTGCCTTCGATTCCACACCTGCTGTCTCAGGAGAACAGTCATTTACTCAATGTCAAACTTCACTCTCTGCATCTAACAGCCTGGCATATTCTGTTTTAAACCCTGGAGGGTCTCAGCTTCCACAACAAGTTTTGAATGTTATTTTGGAGGCCAGAAGGCCTAGTACAAGGAAAGTTTACATGAGATAAATGGAGGAGATTTTTAATTTGGAGTACAGCAAAGGACTTTGATGTTTCTAAGCCTAATTTAAGTGTTGCTCTTCAATTCCTTACTGAGTTATTGGACAAAGGTTTGTCCTTCTCCTCTATAAAGGTTCATGCTGCAGCAATTTCTGCTCACTATGACTGTGACCCACCATTATTTTCTCATCCTTTGTTTAAGCAATTCCTTAGAGGGGCAAGGAATATAAGACCCCCACGTAGAGCTCCTACTCCTGCTTGGGATCTCAATTTTGTGTTGGAGAAACTCACTCTACAACCTTTTGAGCCTGCAGCGACTGCCGAGTTGAAATATTTATCATGGAAGACTGCTTTTTTGTTGGCCATTACCTCTGCGAGAAGGGTTTCTGAATTACAGGCCCTTATGGCGGTTGAGCCTTTCTTAATTTTCCACAAGGATAGGGTGTCTTTGCACTAACCCTTCCTTTATGCCTAAAGTGGTTTCTAGTGTGGCTTTAAACCAAACTATTCATTTGCCTACTTTTACGCAAACCCCAAAATAAAGGGGAGAAGATTTTGCACACTTTGGATATACACAGACAGTTGCGATATTATTTGAGCAGAACTAAAGGGTTCAGGGAGTCTCAGTAGTTGTTTGTTTCACTTGGCTTGTGTTCTCAGGGGAAACCTGATTCAAAAGAAAGTATTTCTAAGTCGATTGGTTTTTGTATTGCTTTCTGTTATTCCCATCATGGTAAGGAGATTCCAGCTGGGATTAGGCCTCATTCCACTAGGGCTACTGCCACTTCTACAGCTTTTTAAAGGGGGGTGGCTACTAAAGATATTTTGGAGGCAGCTACTTGGAGTTCAGTGCATACTTTCTCTAAGCATTACCACCTTCCACTTTACTCTAAATCTAGGGCTGGATTTGCCACTGCAATTTTACAGGGCATTTTGGCAGCTCCTAATGCTTTATAGTTTTGCCATCCTCCCTTACCTCTGCTTTGGGATTCTACCCATATGTAAGGACTGCAGCAATGTGAGATGAAGAACATAGTACAGTTTTGTACCTACCATAAATGTAGATGGTCGAAGATCCACATTGCTGCAGTCCAATTTACCCTCCCTCCTTCCCCTCTGTAGTTAGAGGTGGTTGTGTGGTTTGGGTTGTAAATATTGTAAATATGGTTAGTGCAGGGGTGGTTGGTTGTTTTTTTGCTGTTTTTTGGCTTTGGCCTTTCTTTTTAGGGCCTTCTGACATCTGGGGCAAGAAAAGACTGAGGATATGACGTCGGTCATGCGCTTTTGTACCCTGACGTCCTGATGTCAGTTTTAAGCGCCTTGACCGACGTCAGCCTAATACTTTGGTATTCGGGCCGACCGAGGACAGCGGACTACCCATATGTAAGGACTGCAGCAATGTGGATCTTCGAACATCTACATTTATGGTAGGTACAAAACTGTACTTTTCATATTAGTGGTTGCTGGTCATTATCCAATTATCCGAGTGTCTTCCCTTGGTTTGTCACTGTTGCAGTGTACCAGACTGTTGGGTTATCTCACCAGATAAACTAGACATTCTATTGTTGTACCAAAGTCAAAACCTTTCCGTAGTCTGAGATATGACCTAAGCATTTGGGCGCAAGTATATACAAGTAGATGTATGAGCATAAAACCTTAGACTGTCTCGCTGCCAATCTGGACATAGGTCCTGCAATTGCCACTTGTCTAATAGTGGTCATTGGTACTGTTGTCCTTCACTGCTTCAGGTAAGTGCACTATTCAGGAACCTTCCCTGATTTTCTTTCCTGTATTGCAGTTTGGTAATGTATTAGATTTCAGCTAGGAGAGAAGAGTGAGATTGTGGTCAGCAGATTCACTAGAAGAATCACCGCTCCCACGGCCTATTTTTGTAAGCATAGACTATGATTATAAGAATTGTATGATTTGCCAGTCCTTTGCACCTAAAAACCTCGCATACTTGACTTCCTTCCTTCCATGTGTACTTAGAATCCAAGCTCCTTATCCAGACGGAAGTGGAGGACTCTTCTACCCCTAACTTCCCGTGTATACTAAAGAAGACTTTTAAGAGGACTAGGCCTGGCACCATGCCTGCCCAGTCGGACTCTGATGTACCTGCTGAGGTCTCAGAACCCATGGTATGCCCAGTGCCTTCTTGGATGCTCACTACCATGACTCTGCTTGTGGCTGGTATGGTGTCTAAGGTTTGCATGTCTAAAACAACTGATGTTACTGACACTGGGGAGAAAGGGGACCCTGTATTGTCTCCAAAGAAGGATATACCAGGGTCACTTATCGAGGCACATCAGGGGTCAGATCTTCCATGTCTTATGAAAGCAGATGCACACCTAAAAAGAAGAAAGCAATTGTTTCCTTTTCCCAGATGGTCAGGGAAAAGGAGTGAATGGATTTCTCCCAAGGCTTGTTTAAAGCCATAATGGTGCTCAAGCCACCATATTTTACTTAATCTGCTCTTACTGCTGGCCCACTCCTCTCAGATCCATTCTCCAGGCAATGTGACCTATGATGTTGAAGATTCCCTTTCCCTTGTTCAAGAAGCTTCATTTGGCGAAACCATCTGTAACATGATGAAACACTTTGAATGGGAATCAAAACAGATTTCTGATGTGCAAAAAAGATTATATAATCTTTTAGAGGTAGACACAGTTGCTCCTCTCTCTCCTGATCTGGAGGCTTTTCTCCATGCCTTTGCATCTATGCTCACTGCTCCCAACTCTCAGCCATCAGTTCCTAAACCTCCTGATAGATTCTGTAAAGTACATGAAGGTTTAAAGTTTTTGTACAAGAATAACTTGGCAGATCCTGCCATGTCCTCTATGGCTACTGACAAGAGTTCTAAACTCCTACCTGCTGCTAATGCCCTTCCCTCAGATAAAGACAGCAGAGCAAATGCAGTTATGATGTAATGGAAGCTTTCTTCAAGGCAGCTGCCACTGGTTCCCTAATCAGAAGGTACAAAAGGCTACACTTCCAGTCCCTCCCTCAGGACATTACAGCCAAAATTTTAAATTCTCCTTTGAATGCAGGCTTATTATTTTGCCTCGGCACAGCCAGTTTGTTAAAACCTTGTAAGAACAGAGGAAAATGATGAAGGTTTGCAGACATATTTTCCTTACTACCCTGCTAGGCCTACTTCATTTGCCCACAGAGAGTCCTGGCCCTCTCATAAGGGCATGAAAATGCTTAGGAAAACATTTCAGGACAAACCAAACAGGGATCCTAAATTTGGGAGACCTCCCTACCCAAATAAGCCAGCCTTACTATCCTCTGTGCCTCTTACCCCCTCAGTCCCAGTCTCACCCATCCAAAAGGCTGACCTCTTCTACATAAAAGTGACTGTTCATTACCACAGACAAATGGGTTCTGTCCTTTATTTAACTGAGTTACAGAATGACTTGGAAGGAAATCCATCTGTTCATTGGCATCCCTCTTCCACTTCACAATCCCATTATTCAGGCCTTGTTCGACCAAGGCATTATAGAACCTGTGCTACAACAGTACATGGGAAAAGGGAATGGAGACCTGTATTGGATCTCTCTACTCTTGACACCTTTGTCAAGGTCCCATCTTTCAAGTTGCTGTTGTTTCGACCTTTTTTGCCCTTCATTCTTCCACATGCTTTTCTGGTGTCCCTGGATCTAAAGGACTCCTATATCTACATTCCTATTTACCCCTACTTCAGGAAATTTTTGAGGTTTTCAGCTTGCTCATCACACATTCAGTTTTCTGCTTTGTCTTTAGGACTTTCTATACTCCCAGGGTTTTCGCAAAGTCTCTGGCTCCAGTCATAGTTGTTTGAAGGACTCAGGGAATTCAGATATTATCTTACTTGGATAACCTGCTAATGTAGGCAACCTCTGCACAAACCCTTTTGCTCATCTCAGCTTCACCAGGTTCCTGTTCCAGAGTCTGGGGTCCACGATCAACTTCAAGAAATCCACTCTGAAAATCAATCCAGGACCTGGGCTCATCTTGGGCTGCAGAGTGGACGCCAAACTGATAGATGCTTTCTTGCCTCCAGAAGATATACAGAGTCTTGTCAGTTACTGCCAGTCTCTTCTACCCCTTCAGGCTTGCAATGCATGAGAAATCCTCAGAAACCTGGGATTCATGGCTGTAACCATGTCTGTGGTAACCTTCTCCAAGCTTCACGTGAGAAAGATGTGATAGTAATTGAAATCCATTTGGTCTCAGCACTCCCATCCAGTGGACATACGGAATTCCTTTTCTCCCCTACTTTAAGAAAGAAATCTGATGGTGGATATCACAGGTAAACTTCAACCCAGGACTACCTTTCAAACTGCAGACACCACAACAGGAATTGTACACATATGCTTCAGACATTGCATGGGAACGTGGAAGGGCTGTTTTAAGTTTAAGGCCAGTGGCCACTGAATCTGTAGTTAGAGCACATCAACCTGAAGGAGATGTGGGTACTGTTACAAGCCCTGCTAACCTTCTCACACTCCTAGGCCACAGGACCTCTCAGGATTTTCACAAGCAACACCACAGTCATGTGGTACACAAGCAAGTAAGAGAGTCTGGCTGATAAGGCATGCAATCAGGCCACAAAAAACAAACCTGTCCCATGAAGCTGTTTACATCCCCTTAGCAGATCTAGGGAGGGCATCCACAAATGGATGCTAAACGGGGAGGTTTTCCAAGAAATAGACCACAAGTGGGGTATCCCATAGATAGACTTATTTGCCTCCATCCACAGTAAACAACTTCCTCTCTTCTGCTGTAGGACTCCTTGTCCTCAATCATGGAAAAAGATTGATGTCTTTTTTTCTGGAAAGTGAGGTTCCTGTACATTTTCCGTCCACTTACTCTTCCCCTAAAGGCCTTACTAAAGATCCAGAGAGACAAACAAAAGATTTTACTGGTGTCTGTCTGTTGATTAAGGCAACATCAGTTTCCCCTTCTCTACCACCTAGCTAGGGGTACTCCACAAAGTGAACTTGTTCACATGATAGAAGGGCTCTCCTATACCCTAACCTGTAATCTGTCAGCGTGATATTATGAATGATTGTTTTCTGAGAAAAGGATCAAAATCCTGTTTTTTGAGGACCTGCTTCGGTTTCTCCAGAAGGCAAGGGAACCTAGTACCTTGGAAATATTACATAGCTAAATGGAAAAGATTTTCTGATGTGAAGTTGTTCAGTCTCACTGTTCATTCTTACAAATGGGTTTGGAGCCGATCCCTCGGCTCCGAGTCGGCTGCTTTCACAAGCTCGAGGTTTTCGAGTAGCATAAGGCCAAGTCCCTATCCCATGATGCTGTCAGCCTCACCTCAGATGTACTTTGCCGCTGCAACAGATCGGAGGTCGAGAGTGGAACTTGGGCTGGTATTTGCATATTTTCAGTTTTATTGTATACATATATATATATATATATATGTATATATATATATATATATATATATATATATATATATATATATATATATATATATATATATATATATATATATCTAGCTATAGGTTCTTTCTCAAAAAGTGTGTTTCTTGTCTAGTTATTCTTAGACTAACGTTTAGTCTCTGTCTTTAGTTAATTTTTGATGAAATATCTTTGTTATAGAGAGGCTGCTCTTAGGCCTTTCATTGGCCACGTTCTAGTTATCCCTATCCCGTTTTTAGAGTGTTAACTCTTATAACTGTAATCCGTTAAAGTGAGAGTATTGTTCTTTGTAGTTGTTATAGCTTTTTGAAGCTTTAACTGTTTATCCTAACTAGTGTGTGTTTTTTCTAGGTACTTGTGATGACCGTGCCCTGGCCCAGCAATCAAGGATCCTCAATCCTCTCCACTAACACCAGGGAGGTCATCTTATAGAAGAGAAAAGGATAACTAATACACACAGTAAAGTACAATTTCCCTTAAGTGCACACAGAGATCGCAGTCAATCTGGGGCTGGTTGCTCCCTTCCTCTCTAGGTCCCCTATAAGACTCCCCACTGGCACAGCTATAGGGTCCAGGTCTCAGCCTAACAGGGCAAGCTAGAACCACCAGTAACCTCTCTGTCCAACCAGTGCTTTGTGTCCCTGCCACGTAGCTGACACAACACATGCACACTTTGAGATAAGTATTTATACAACTTCACAGACACTCCTGGGAAAGGCTGACACAGATTCTCCAACTGTGCCCTTTACCCAGACTATACGGTAGTAATTACTGCCACCACCCAGTTAATAATATCTGCTACTAAAAGGCTCTTAAAAGGGTGTCCAATTATTACTGTGTAATATTGTTATCCAATGGTAGTATGACTAACTGTCAAGGCTTACTTTAGAGTGGCCTATTACAGTAACCTCTATAAATATGCAATGTACTCTAGAGCTTATCTCTACACAAATCAGCCACAGGTAGAAGGGTTTAAAAATATTTACTTTGATGCCTTTTGAGGAGTCTGGGAGCCGACACTCTCCGGTCGGCTCCGGGGGGGGGGGGGGTCGAACTGATTTGTCGGTTCCAACCCTTCCTCTTGGAGATTCAGCATGGATAAGCTCTACTCCTTCCTCTTGTCTTGGTGCCAGGGAGGTTGCCATCCTCTTAGGAACTGCTGCCTCTTCGCCTTGTAGCAGTGGGGCCTTCGATGCCATGTGGAGAGAGATGTCGTCAAAGACACCCACTTCATCAGGGCCTACTTCCTCATCCCTGAAAGTGCCACATTTTTCCTCTGCATCACAGGTCCCCTTGAAGCGTCGGGACCCAGAGCCTCAGGTAGCCCCATTGGGTGACCCATGTTCTACTGAGACCTCACTAGAAGCTCCTGCTGATGAGGTTCCCAGAAAGAAGATTTGCAAGAATAGGCATTTGGACTGCCCGCAGGAGTTTATCACATCAGACACTGACTTAGAGGAGTCAAAAGGGTCCCCACAGTCCCCCTCGGAGGATATCTCTTTTGCTGATATCCTAGTGGTCCTAAGGCAAAGGGTGGCTGGCAGTCCGTTAACCCTGCTGATGATGAGTCGGTGCTTCTGAAGGCTTTTGAGTCTCAACTCTCCACCTCCTGGGTGACTCCACCCTTCGATGAATTGATGGACCTAGTTGCTCGAAGGGCGTGGGAGTCTCCTGATACTGTGGAACCGGTCCCTCGGAGGCCCAGCAAGTTTATTACATCACCACAGGACAAGTTGTTTCTTACCAAAGGAGTGCCAGTTGATGCCATGGTGGTGGCGGCGGCCACCAAGAAAGAGATGTCTGAAACCTCTTCTACTGTCCATCCTCCTAATAGAGATCCCAGGATTATGGATAGGTATGGGAAACGCATTTTTAATTCAGTGACTTTTGCTATGCAATCGCTCAACTATTTGACACACTCTACCAGACTTCAGAGAGATCTCCTTAAGGAGATTGGAGATACTCTATAAAGTACTACAGCTGAGGGCGTTCCTGAAAAGGTGACATCCCAGCTCAATACCCTTAATTCTGTAGTTAACTCTTCCATGCTTCTCTTTTCGTATGCAGCTGATGGTACGAGCCAGGCAGCAGGTTCAGCAATAGCTCTTCGGAGACTTTCCTGGATGCACTTATGCTCCTTTGTGGAAGCCTTTAAGGCTTCCTTTGTTAATACCCCATTCAATGGCTCATCCCTTTTCGGGCATAAAGTCAAGGAGACCTCCACTAGGTGTGAGCAAGATAGAAAGACTCTGCCGTGGGAGTCCATTTTCCAACCCCTTCTAGACCTTACCCCAAAGGGCAAAAGAGGGGAAAAATGTGGTTCCACAAGTCCCAAGGAGCCTTTCAGAACACATGCAGTGAACCCCCCCTCCAGGAGCAGAGGAGGGGGCAGTAATGGAAGACGCCGCCCAGGTGGCAGAGGGGGTCCGCAAAACCAGGGCGACAGAGATCAGTTCTTTGGCAAGCCCTATCAGCGTTCCTGAAAGGAAGCCCGACTGTCGTACTTGGGAGGCAGTCAGGGGTCGCTTGTCTTTGTATCCAGACGCCTGGCTAAAAATTACAAAAGACTCCTGAGTACATGTCTTTCACAGAACCACCCCCCATATGAAAGGAAATCCCAGACGTTCCACCCAGTGTCAGAGATCACGTAACCATAGAGATTCAAAGGTTGCTAGAAAAAGAGTCATCCAGCCAATCCCAGCAGACCAAATAGAATCCGGAACCTACTCAAGATTCTTTGTAGTCCCAAAGAAAACAGGGGACTGGAGGCCCATCTTGGACCTCAGCAAATTCAACACTTTTATAAAGAAAAAGAAGTTCTGGATGGTCACGCTTAAATCAGTTCTTCCGTTTCCAGGAACGGGCGATTGAATGTGCTCTATAGATCTCAAAGGTGCGTACTATCATATCAGAATGGCCAGACCATCCAGAGATCACCTGCGTTTTCGGCTGGGAGCCAGCCATTATCAGTTTCCTGCACTGCCCTTTGGCCTCACAACAGTCCCCAGAGTGTTTATCAAATGCATGGCAGTCGTTACAGCTCACCTGAGGCATCTAGGATTCAGAGTGTTTCTGTACCTGGAAGACTGGCTCCTCTCCGCCACCACCAGACATCAACTAGTTCAGTCCAGGGACCTCATTCTAAATCTGTGTTCCCAGTTAGGAATTACTATAAATTTCAACAAGTCTGCATTGTCACTATCGCAGCATATTTCCTTTATCGGAGCAGATTTAGACACCACCACCGCCATGGTAAAACTGCCTCTGGAAATAATAGTCACACTTTGGCAGCAGGCATCAGACATTCTGGCACACAACAAAGTACCAGCCTCTCAAGTTCTGAAACTACTAGGTACTATGGTAGCTTCTCTCATAGCAGTTCCTCTAGGGTGCATGCACATAAGAATAATTCAGTGTTTACTCTTCACCCAGTGGTCTTACCAACAACTTCCGATGTCATTTTTGATAATCATTACAGATTCATGCAAAAAGGATCTACAATGGTGGTTGACAAGCCACCATGTTACAGTAGGTCACTCATTTGTTCTGCCCCCACCATCAGCCATGATGACCACGGACGCTTCCCTGATTGGGGGGGGGAGCTTTTTTAGGGAAGAACAGCCCAAGGCACCAGGTCAGAGACAGTCACACTTGCACATCAATGTCCTGGAGATGAGAGCAATACTTTTGGTGTTGCAGTACTTCCAAGACTCTCTTTCTCTGGGAACGATTGCAATCCAGACCGACAACATGTCAGTAGTCTGGTATGCAAGGGGGAACCAAGTCTTACCCCCTGTGTTGAGAGGCCCTAAGAGTCCGGCAGTGGGCTGTATCCACCGGGCGCTTTCTGAAAGCAACGCACATCCCGGTGAAATCCAGCGTGATCGCAGACAAACTAAGCAGAGACATTCTGATGCCGCATGGGTGGTCCCTCAAACATGAAGTGGTGGAAAGGATTTTCCACAGATGGGGCAAGCCTTGCTGCGATCCGTTTGCATCTCCCATGAACACTAAATGCAGAAGCTACTTTGCCCTGAATCCCCCCACCAGGGGAAAACCCAAGGGACTCTCTCATCCATGCTTGGCCCCTGGGACTCCTTTATGCTTTTCCACCCATTCCGCTGATTCCAAAATTTCTACAGAAAGCCAAAGCCTTGGGAAGGACTGTAATTCTGATAGCCTCTTATTGGCCTCGACAGATTTGGTTCCGTTCCTTTCAACTCTACCAACTAGAGGAACCTTGGATTCTGGACCCAGTTCTAGATCTGCTGACACATTCATCAGGGGCTTTACATCCTTCACTTCACTCCCTCAAATTGATAGCTTGGCTGCTGTGATTTCCAACATAGCCAGGTCCCACAGTCTTTCCTCGGAAGTCCAGCATATTTTTATTTATTTATTTATTTTACATTTGTTGACCGGGCTAGTTCAGCTGGATACATATCCATTTTCAGCAGAGGCCCGGGGAGAAAAGCTCCTCGAGAGTACAGAACAATATTTTACCTAAATCAAAAAAATAAAACAATTCAAAGTTTAACAGGTGGAAGTACCATATAAAGTTAAGCTATTTTATGCATGAAAGAACATATTGGAGTAAGTAGTTTAGTAAATTAGGAAATGTGTTCAGTTCAAAACACATTTGATTGTAGTATCTTATGTTAAGTATATATGTTAACATAGTAGGGAGACTGAGAGTCATATTGTGATATAAAAGAGAGTCCAATCAATTGAAAGGCCAGATATAATTCTGGTTTTCATTAGGCAGTTAGATTATACAGTCATTAAGACTTAGTAACTTAGTGAGAAGAAGACGTGAGAGGTTAGTCTGGGTTCAGACAGGTGCACAGCCAATGTGATTTGAGGTAGGTTTTAAGCCTGCCTTATTGTAGGTTTTGCGTATTTGTACTAGTATTTTGCTAGATGAGCGCAGGGTCTTAAGGTTGCTGTAGGGGGTGATAAGGTTGGTAAGAACTGGTGTGTTGTTAGGCTGATACAGGATTTTATAGGCAAATGTTAATTGTTTAAATAGAAGTAGATTAGGTAACTCTAGCCAGCCTAGATTTTGATAATACAGTGATGGGTCCTAAATGTAGAGCCTGTCAAATCTCGCAATATTGTTGTAGGAGACAGCCAGTTTGTTTTGAGAGGTTAGTATATATAGGGGAGGCATAGAGGAGGGTAGAGATTAAGTGGGTCTGGGCAATAGTAGATCTTGCTAGTGGGGGGTAAGAAAGGATTTGATTCTATAGAGGGAGCCTAGTTTTTTGTTAACTGTTTTTATGGTATTGTTAATGTGGCCTTCAAAGTTGAGGTTATTGTCAATTAGAACCCCTAGGAGTTTTGTGGTAGAGTCGGGGGATATGATGGTTCCATTGTTAGATGTGACAGTAAAGTGTAGATGTGTGGCCCTGTGGGTGGGAGTAAAAAGTAGAAGTTTGTTTTTTTTTGGGATTTAGGATGAGGCACTGATGTTGTAGCCATTCCTCAACTATGTTAAACACTTTTTGGGTGAGAGATTGAAGGTCTGCTGGAGTTGGGGCTGAGCATATTAATGTGGAGTCATCGGCATATTGTATTAAGGAAGCTTGAGGAATAACAGTATACAGGTCGTTGATGAAAATAGAGAATAGAAGTGGTCCAAGTATAGAACCTTGGGGGACACCTAGTGCATTGGGGAGATGGGGAGATAGGTTGCTCTCCCACATAACTGCTTGTTGCCTATTGCTTAAGTAGGATTGAAACCATTGTATAGTAAGTGTATCAAGAGATAGGTTTTTCAGTGTGTTTATGAGAAGTTGGTGGTTAACCATGTCGAAGGCTTTGGAGAGATCAATAAAGAGGGCTGAGGATACAGAGTGTTGTTATTGCGATTTTTATTTATATAGTCGGAGAAAGATAAAAGGGCAGTAGTAGTACTGTGAAATGGCCTGAAGCTGTGTTGGCAGTTAGCTAATAAATTATCTATTAGGTGTTTTAACAGTTGCATATGAATGCATTTCTCCATGATTTTTGCCAGAGGAGATAGTATGGCAATTGGTCTGTAATTGGATAGTTCCCTAGAATTTCCACCCTTATGAAAGGGAATAATGTGTGCAATCTTCCAAATGGAAGGAATTGCACCCTCAGAGATTGTTCTGTTAATCAGAATGGCAACTGGGTAGGCTATGGCATTTGCTGCTTTTTGTAGATATTCTCTAGGAAGGAGATCTGCTGCAGTGGTGGTAGGTTTGAGTTTTTGCAAAAGGGTACGGATAAGGGATGTAGGGATGGGTTTGAGATGAAATGGGGGAGGTAAGGTAGTATTAGAGGGTGATAGAGGTGAGCTGTCGGAAGATAGTTGATTGGCAAGAGACTGAATGGTCTCAGTGAAGTAGGTATTAAAGGTCCTTGCAGTTTGCTTTGGATTGTCCTGGTCAGTACCTACGGGGGGGGGGGGGGGAGGAGTGACAGTACGGGCCTGGGTGTAAGAGTGTATTTATACTTTCTTTTATCTGACAGTATTGCTTTTTTTGTGTCATTTCTTAGCTGTCTGAACTTTATGTGATCTTATTGGTTTTTAGTAGTACGCCATTTGGCCCAGATTTTATTTCTGAGTAGCATTTTTTGTTTTGTCTCTTTTGAGAGCCAGGGGGCAGGTTTGTTCCTAGTTTTAATGGTCCTTTTTGGAGCATGGAGGTCAAGAATATTTAGAAATTTACTATTAAAGTAGATTACTGCTTCCTCTAGGATTAGACTTTTGAGGGGTGACCAGTTGCATGCTTTAAGTTCATTTTGGAAAATATCAGGGTTAAAATTTTTATTACTCCTAATTGTTCTGTAGGTAGTTGGATTTGGGATATCAGTCTTGAATCTGATTATGAAGGTAAGTGCATGGTCGCTTATATCCTCAGGGAGAGTTTCTACTTTATAACTTTGGTGATGTCTATTTATTAGTATCCAATTTAGGGTGCTTTCATTGTTATTGTGTTTATTGGTCCTTGTGGGGGAACTTGTAGTTTGAGTAAACCCATGTAAGTTAAGATGGGTAGAGGGCTGTTCAGAAGTACAGCTTTTCCAATTAATATTAAAGTCTCCGAGTACTATTGTTTCTTGGGGATAATTGGCTGATAGCCAATTTAGTATATTTTCTAGGATATTACAGTTATTCCCTGGGGGAAGGTAGACAGCAATAATATATATGGATTTATGGTTATTGAGTTGGAGTTTGGAGATAAGTATTTCTTCATTACTAGTTAGAGGGGGCTTAGAGTCAATAGAGGTTACTTGTAGTCCGGACTTGTACAGTATAGCTATTCCACCTCCCTTTTTAGCTAATCAGTCTAGTCTTAAGATGCTATATCCTAGTGGAGTAAATTCGTTGTCTTGTATAGATGGTTTGAGCCAAGTTTCAGTAAGACACAGGATATCAAATGAATGCACGTCCATGAGAGCATGTATTTGGGCAACCTTATTATTTATGCTTCTTATGTTAAGATGGGCTATTAATAGTGAGTTGGGAGGTCTGATAAGGGATTGGGTAGTAGTGGGGGTTGCTATATGGGTCACTCTAGAATGTGTAGATATCCTTGTATCCTCACACAAAACTTCAACCAGAAAGTTATATGCTAGCAAGTGGAAGCAGTTTGCGTTCTGGGCTTCTTAAAATAATATTGACCCATACGTTGCCCCAATTGCTAGCATTTTAGAGTTCTTGACTAAGCTTTTTAATGAAGGTGCGGTGGCAGCTACCATACATGTCCAACTGGCTGCAATTTCAAATTTTCACTTGGGATCAGAAGTTTCTAATCTTGTGTCTCACAGGTTATGTAGAGCCTTGTTAAAAGGAACCATACATCTCAGACCATCAGTCAGACAACCTTTGACTCCCTGGAACCTACATTTTGTTCTAGCTAGGATTATTCTTCCTCCATTTGAGCCTGCTTCTTACTGCCAACTAAAATTCCTGTCTTGGAAGATCATTTTCTTGGTGGCCATTACATCAATACCTAGAGTGTCCGAACTTCAGGCCTTATCTATTAAACCCCCATACTTGATTTTTCACCCTGACAGCATCTATCCGCACTAACCCTTCCTTCCTTCCAAAGGTATGTTCAGAGGCTAACTTAAATCAAACTGTTGAACTCCCGACTTTCTTCATTACCCATTCCAACAAGCTGGAGTGTATGTTGCATAAACTTGATGTTCACAGACAACTCTGATTTTATTTGGCTAGAACCAAAGAATTTAGAAAATCAGAACAACTTTTTGTGTCTGTCTGATACCAAGAAAGGGCTACCGGTGTCAAAAGTCACACTTTCCAAATGGTTGACTGATTGTATGAAATGTATATATTCTTCCATGAATCAACCGTTAGAACATAACATGAAAGCACATTCCATAAGGGCGGTTTCTACTTCTGCAGCTTACATGGCTAGACTGCTGTTAGACACGATATGTGCAGCTGCCACTTGGTCAAAGCCACATACTTTCATTACGCATTACAAAGTAGATAAGGCCTCCAGGGACAGGGGTTCCTTTGGTTTCACTGTCCTCAGGAATATACTCCTGTGAGCCACCCAGGGTGAATGGTGCTTGGGACGCTACCCATTTGTAAGAATGAATGGTGAGATTGAACAACTTCACATAAAGAAATTATGTACTTACCATAATGTTCCATGTGAGTTGTTCATCTCACCTTCATTCTTACATTCCCTCCTGCCTACCCCCTTCAGGCTTCTAGAAGAATGAGTAACAGATTTGGGGTCTGGTAGTCTTGGTGTAGTATTTCTTACTCAGGCAGGAGTAATGTTCATGTTTTTCTTATGTTGTATATGTTTGGATCAGCAAACTAGATTTGAGGTGAGGCAGAGAGCATCAAGGGATAGGGACTTAGCCTCGAGCTTGTGAAAGCCAACTCGAGCCGAGGGATCGGCTTCAAACCCATTTGTAAAATTGAAGGCGAGATGAACAACTCACATGGAACATTATGGTAAGTACATAACTTCTTTTTTTGTGTCATGCTGACAGACAGGACTGTATACAAATGGACACACAGGACTGTGTACGAATGGATGCTCCTGTGTCCTGTTTTATTAGTGTGAGCTCTTAAAATTTGCCCTGCCATACTCTTCGATCAAGGTACACCTGTCAGCCATTTTTGTTTGATTACCTCTTGCCCACCCTGTGACTTCCATACTAGAGGTTTCTGAAGGGCATACTCCATCTAAAATCTCCTAGGAAAGCAGTTTTTGCCCCCCTAGGACAGTAACTTTATTTTGGAAAAACTTACTTTTCCATCTTTTGAGCCATTTAACACTTCTTCTTTCAAGTTCTGTATGTGGAAAACCATACTCCGAGTAGCTCTAACCTCAGCTAGACAAGTCTGTAAACTATAGGCCCTGATGGCATCCCCTCGCTTACTTGTCTTCCGTAAGGGCAGAGTGTCCGAGAGAATCAATCCCTCTTTTATGCCTAAAGTTGTAAATGAGCTGTGCCTCAACTAGGCTGTCAGTGGGCTGTATCCACCGGGCGCTTTCTGAAAGCAACGCACATCCCGGTGAAATCCAGCGTGATCGCAGACAAACTAAGCAGAGACATTCTGATGCCGCATGGGTGGTCCCTCAAACATGAAGTGGTGGAAAGGATTTTCCACAGATGGGGCAAGCCTTGCTGCGATCCGTTTGCATCTCCCATGAACACTAAATGCAGAAGCTACTTTGCCCTGAATCCCCCCACCAGGGGAAAACCCAAGGGACTCTCTCATCCATGCTTGGCCCCTGGGACTCCTTTTATGCTTTTCCACCCATTCCGCTGATTCCAAAATTTCTACAGAAAGCCAAAGCCTTGGGAAGGACTGTAATTCTGATAGCCTCTTATTGGCCTCGACAGATTTGGTTCCGCCTTTCAACTCTACCAACTAGAGGAACCTTGGATTCTGGACCCAGTTCTAGATCTGCTGACACATTCATCAGGGCTTTACATCCTTCACTTCACTCCCTCAAATTGACAGCTTGGCTGCTGTGATTTCCAACATAGCCAGGTCCCACAGTCTTTCCTCGGAAGTCCAGCATATTTTTATTTATTTATTTATTTTACATTTGTTGACCGGGCTAGTTCAGCTGGATACATATCCATTTTCAGCAGAGGCCCGGGGGAAAAGCTCCTCGAGAGTACAGAACAATATTTTACTTAAATCAAAAAATAAAACAATTCAAAGTTTAACAGGTGGAAGTACCATATAAAGTTAAGCTATTTTATGCATGAAAGAACATATTGGAGTAAGTAGTTTAGTAAATTAGGAAATGTGTTCAGTTCAAAACACATTTGATTGTAGTATCTTATGTTAAGTATATATGTTAACATAGTAGGGAGACTGAGAGTCATATTGTGATATAAAAGAGAGTCCAATCAATTGAAAGGCCAGATATAATTCTGGTTTTCATTAGGCAGTTAGATTATACAGTCATTAAGACTTAGTAACTTAGTGAGAAGAAGACGTGAGAAGAAGACGTGAGAGGTTAGTCTGGGTTCAGACAGGTGCACAGCCAATGTGATTTGAGGTAGGTTTTAAGCCTGCCTTATTGTAGGTTTTGCGTATTTGTACTAGTATTTTGCTAGATGAGCGCAGGGTCTTAAGGTTGCTGTAGGGGGTGATAAGGTTGGTAAGAACTGGTGTGTTGTTAGGCTGATACAGGATTTTATAGGCAAATGTTAATTGTTTAAATAGAAGTAGATTAGGTAACTCTAGCCAGCCTAGATTTTGATAATACAGTGATGGGTCCTAAATGTAGAGCCTGTCGCAAATCTCGCAATATTGTTGTAGGAGACAGCCAGTTTGTTTTGAGAGGTTAGTATATATAGGGGAGGCATAGAGGAGGGTAGAGATTAAGTGGGTCTGGGCAATAGTAGATCTTGCTAGTGGGGGGTAAGAAAGGATTTGATTCTATAGAGGGAGCCTAGTTTTTTGTTAACTGTTTTTATGGTATTGTTAATGTGGCCTTCAAAGTTGAGGTTATTGTCAATTAGAACCCCTAGGAGTTTTGTGGTAGAGTCGGGGGATATGATGGTTCCATTGTTAGATGCGACAGTAAAGTGTAGATGTGTGGCCCTGTGGGTGGGAGTAAAAAGTAGAAGTTTGTTTTTTTTTGGGATTTAGGATGAGGCACTGATGTTGTAGCCATTCCTCAACTATGTTAAACACTTTTTGGGTGAGAGATTGAAGGTCTGCTGGAGTTGGGGCTGAGCATATTAATGTGGAGTCATCGGCATATTGTATTAAGGAAGCTTGAGGAATAACAGTATACAGGTCGTTGATGAAAATAGAGAATAGAAGTGGTCCAAGTATAGAACCTTGGGGGACACCTAGTGCATTGGGGAGATGGGGAGATAGGTTGCTCTCCCACATAACTGCTTGTTGCCTATTGCTTAAGTAGGATTGAAACCATTGTATAGTAAGTGTATCAAGAGATAGGTTTTTCAGTGTGTTTATGAGAAGTTGGTGGTTAACCATGTCGAAGGCTTTGGAGAGATCAATAAAGAGGGCTGAGGATACAGAGTGTTGTTATTGCGATTTTTATTTATATAGTCGGAGAAAGATAAAAGGGCAGTAGTAGTACTGTGAAATGGCCTGAAGCTGTGTTGGCAGTTAGCTAATAAATTATCTATTAGGTGTTTTAACAGTTGCATATGAATGCATTTCTCCATGATTTTTGCCAGAGGAGATAGTATGGCAATTGGTCTGTAATTGGATAGTTCCCTAGAATTTCCACCCTTATGAAAGGGAATAATGTGTGCAATCTTCCAAATGGAAGGAATTGCACCCTCAGAGATTGTTCTGTTAATCAGAATGGCAACTGGGTAGGCTATGGCATTTGCTGCTTTTTGTAGATATTCTCTAGGAAGGAGATCTGCTGCAGTGGTGGTAGGTTTGAGTTTTTGCAAAAGGGTACGGATAAGGGATGTAGGGATGGGTTTGAGATGAAATGGGGGAGGTAAGGTAGTATTAGAGGGTGATAGAGGTGAGCTGTCGGAAGATAGTTGATTGGCAAGAGACTGAATGGTCTCAGTGAAGTAGGTATTAAAGGTCCTTGCAGTTTGCTTTGGATTGTCCTGGTCAGTACCTACGGGAGGAGTGACAGTACGGCCTGGGTGTAAGAGTGTATTTATACTTTCTTTTATCTGACAGTATTGCTTTTTGTGTCATTTCTTAGCTGTCTGAACTTTATGTGATCTTATTGGTTTTAGTAGTACGCCATTTGGCCCAGATTTTATTTCTGAGTAGCATTTTTGTTTTGTCTCTTTGAGAGCCAGGGGCAGGTTTGTTCCTAGTTTTAATGGTCCTTTTTGGAGCATGGAGGTCAAGAATATTTAGAAATTTACTATTAAAGTAGATTACTGCTTCCTCTAGGATTAGACTTTTGAGGGGTGACCAGTTGCATGCTTTAAGTTCATTTTGGAAAATATCAGGGTTAAAATTTTTATTACTCCTAATTGTTCTGTAGGTAGTTGGATTTGGGATATCAGTCTTGAATCTGATTATGAAGGTAAGTGCATGGTCGCTTATATCCTCAGGGAGAGTTTCTACTTTATAACTTTGGTGATGTCTATTTATTAGTATCCAATTTAGGGTGCTTTCATTGTTATTGTGTTTATTGGTCCTTGTGGGGGAACTTGTAGTTTGAGTAAACCCATGTAAGTTAAGATGGGTAGAGGGCTGTTCAGAAGTACAGCTTTTCCAATTAATATTAAAGTCTCCGAGTACTATTGTTTCTTGGGGATAATTGGCTGATAGCCAATTTAGTATATTTTCTAGGATATTACAGTTATTCCCTGGGGGAAGGTAGACAGCAATAATATATATGGATTTATGGTTATTGAGTTGGAGTTTGGAGATAAGTATTTCTTCATTACTAGTTAGAGGGGGCTTAGAGTCAATAGAGGTTACTTGTAGTCCGGACTTGTACAGTATAGCTATTCCACCTCCCTTTTTAGCTAATCAGTCTAGTCTTAAGATGCTATATCCTAGTGGAGTAAATTCGTTGTCTTGTATAGATGGTTTGAGCCAAGTTTCAGTAAGACACAGGATATCAAATGAATGCACGTCCATGAGAGCATGTATTTGGGCAACCTTATTATTTATGCTTCTTATGTTAAGATGGGCTATTAATAGTGAGTTGGGAGGTCTGATAAGGGATTGGGTAGTAGTGGGGGTTGCTATATGGGTCACTCTAGAATGTGTAGATATCCTTGTATCCTCACACAAAACTTCAACCAGAAAGTTATATGCTAGCAAGTGGAAGCAGTTTGCGTTCTGGGCTTCTTAAAATAATATTGACCCATACGTTGCCCCAATTGCTAGCATTTTAGAGTTCTTGACTAAGCTTTTTAATGAAGGTGCGGTGGCAGCTACCATACATGTCCAACTGGCTGCAATTTCAAATTTTCACTTGGGATCAGAAGTTTCTAATCTTGTGTCTCACAGGTTATGTAGAGCCTTGTTAAAAGGAACCATACATCTCAGACCATCAGTCAGACAACCTTTGACTCCCTGGAACCTACATTTTGTTCTAGCTAGGATTATTCTTCCTCCATTTGAGCCTGCTTCTTACTGCCAACTAAAATTCCTGTCTTGGAAGATCATTTTCTTGGTGGCCATTACATCAATACCTAGAGTGTCCGAACTTCAGGCCTTATCTATTAAACCCCCATACTTGATTTTTCACCCTGACAGCATCTATCCGCACTAACCCTTCCTTCCTTCCAAAGGTATGTTCAGAGGCTAACTTAAATCAAACTGTTGAACTCCCGACTTTCTTCATTACCCATTCCAACAAGCTGGAGTGTATGTTGCATAAACTTGATGTTCACAGACAACTCTGATTTTATTTGGCTAGAACCAAAGAATTTAGAAAATCAGAACAACTTTTTGTGTCTGTCTGATACCAAGAAAGGGCTACCGGTGTCAAAAGTCACACTTTCCAAATGGTTGACTGATTGTATGAAATGTATATATTCTTCCATGAATCAACCGTTAGAACATAACATGAAAGCACATTCCATAAGGGCGGTTTCTACTTCTGCAGCTTACATGGCTAGACTGCTGTTAGACACGATATGTGCAGCTGCCACTTGGTCAAAGCCACATACTTTCATTACGCATTACAAAGTAGATAAGGCCTCCAGGGACAGGGGTTCCTTTGGTTTCACTGTCCTCAGGAATATACTCCTGTGAGCCACCCAGGGTGAATGGTGCTTGGGACGCTACCCATTTGTAAGAATGAATGGTGAGATTGAACAACTTCACATAAAGAAATTATGTACTTACCATAATGTTCCATGTGAGTTGTTCATCTCACCTTCATTCTTACATTCCCTCCTGCCTACCCCCTTCAGGCTTCTAGAAGAATGAGTAACAGATTTGGGGTCTGGTAGTCTTGGTGTAGTATTTCTTACTCAGGCAGGAGTAATGTTCATGTTTTTCTTATGTTGTATATGTTTGGATCAGCAAACTAGATTTGAGGTGAGGCAGAGAGCATCAAGGGATAGGGACTTAGCCTCGAGCTTGTGAAAGCGGCCAACTCGGAGCCGAGGGATCGGCTTCAAACCCATTTGTAAAATTGAAGGCGAGATGAACAACTCACATGGAACATTATGGTAAGTACATAACTTCTTTTTTTGTGTCATGCTGACAGACAGGACTGTATACAAATGGACACACAGGACTGTGTACGAATGGATGCTCCTGTGTCCTGTTTTATTAGTGTGAGCTCTTAAAATTTGCCCTGCCATACTCTTCGATCAAGGTACACCTGTCAGCCATTTTTGTTTGATTACCTCTTGCCCACCCTGTGACTTCCATACTAGAGGTTTCTGAAGGGCATACTCCATCTAAAATCTCCTAGGAAAGCAGTTTTTGCCCCCCTAGGACAGTAACTTTATTTTGGAAAAACTTACTTTTCCATCTTTTGAGCCATTTAACACTTCTTCTTTCAAGTTCTGTATGTGGAAAACCATACTCCGAGTAGCTCTAACCTCAGCTAGACAAGTCTGTAAACTATAGGCCCTGATGGCATCCCCTCGCTTACTTGTCTTCCGTAAGGGCAGAGTGTCCGAGAGAATCAATCCCTCTTTTATGCCTAAAGTTGTAAATGAGCTGTGCCTCAACTAGGCTGTCAATCTCCCTACCTTTTTCCCTAACCTACAAAATAGGGGAGAGAGAATCCTGGGTTCAGTGGATGTTCATAGCTCGGAGTCTACTTAGACAAGACAAAGCTTATCCTCAAGACTGACAGTTGTTTCTCTCCTAAGAATCCAGCTGTGGTAGTCCCATTTCAAAGAAATTTCTACCTCGGTTTCTAAATCCATCTACTTTTGTTGCAGTCACAACGCCAAGTCTTTACCTTCACCAGTGAAGGCACATTCTACCAGAGCAATGGCTTCTTCAGGAGCTTTTTACAAGCGTATAGACTTGAGAGCTAGAAGCAGCTGCTTGGTCTTGTGTGCATGCCTTTACCAAGTGCTACAGTTTGGATGCTTTTTCCAAATCCGGAGCGGTCTTTGCCAGGTCAAGTCTCTCTGGACTGTTTGAACTCTTCCATGTTTCATTCAGCCACCCTTTACACCACTTGAGTTTGAAATGCTGCAGCAGTGACCTAAGGGAGGAAATAGTACAGCTGTGTATGAACTTACTTTAACAGTAGATGTCCTACTGACCACTGTGCAGTATTCATAGGTTGGTACTAGGCTATCGGCCCTAGGGCCTACACAAGCCTAGCCATAGCAATTCCCTGGATATTTCGTCCCACAGTATTTACTTCCCTGGACCCCTGTCTAGCAGGGCGACTGACGGGATCCCCGGGGTGAATTTCCTGTCTCCCATCCAGTTGTCAAGGTTCCTTTTGAAGTGGGCCAAGGAGGCGCCCTGCTTGACATGTATGGGCAGTCTGTTCCAGAGTATGGGGAGTTTTTGGGTCAGGAACCTGTCCCTCCAGCATGTTTTGTTCATTATGATAAGGTTTAGATCCTTGGAGCGTGTGGCTCTGAGGGATTGGGATTTCTTTAAATGGAGCATGTCCAACAGCTCAGGGTTTGACATGGCCTTGTATGTTAAACAGAGATCGCCTCTGAGTAGACGATAATCCACAGAGTATAGCTGGATTTTTTTAGATGGTCAGCATAGAGCATCTGCTTTAGGCCTGTGATTCTTTTAGTAAGGTATTTCTGCGGCCTTTCCAGCTGTTGCACATGTCTTGTGAGGTACGTAAATGGGGCATTGTACTCTATAATGGGTCTAATGAGGGATGCGTACAGTGGGATAATGGCCTCCTTTTTTCTGGATGAAAAGCCCTTAGTGATGAGGTGTGCCACATAGAATGATTTCCTGACTGTTGTGGCGATGTGGTTATCAAAGGTGAGACCACTGTCCACCTGTGTCCCTAAGCCTCCCATCACACTTTCGGTGTTTAGTGCATTGCCATCTATGTGGTAATTCATGGGTATATGTTTTTTCCCAAAGGGGATAATTATACATTTCTTGACATTAAGCTTGAGCTCATGGCTCTTGCACCAAGCATCTGTTTCTGTAAGGCCCTTTTGTAGAATATCCACATCATTTGGGGTTTCAGTAATGGCTCCATTTGCAGTCATCTGCAAACTTTGTTAGCCAGAGTCCCTTATTGTTGGCCTGTACTTCAGAGAAATAGATGCCAAACAAGAGCAGTGCCAGGACTGAACCCTGAGGTACTCCACTTGTTACTTGTCTGGAGCTGGATTTGGAGTCGGCTACTTTTACAGTCTGAGTCCTGTCAGTAAGCCAGTTGGCAACCCATCAAGTGACATAGGATTTATGCCCAGCTTAGTAAGTTTATCTATGATTCCAGAGTGGGGGATGGTGTCGAAGGCCTTCCTTCCACCCCACCCTTCCTTCTCCCTTTCTCAGATTTTTTTTTAACCTCTTTCCAGGACCAAGGGGGATCACTTTTTTGCTTTCTCCCGTCTTGGGTGACCTGTTACTGTGTTTCCTCAGATGTTAACAGGCTTCCTGCCTTAAGGATAGTCTGAGATTTTACACTCATATAGCCACTTATGTACCCTTATGTCTTAGTTCATACATTAGACGTATGACTTTTGGAAGGTTTTGGCTCTGGTCCAGGTTATCTTTTGAGATAACCAAACAGTTTGGAATGCTGCAACAGAGATCAGTAGGACATCTACTGATCTGAAGTAGGGAGTTCATTTGTCAGCAACCTGTGGGTCTTGGATCCGATATCGGATCCGAGCCAGCAACTTGTTTCAAGCTAATGGATCCGAGCTCCTAGCTCCTCCCCTCATCCATAATCCCCTGCTAACCCTCCATGACCTCAGATCTAGTTTGCCGCGCTTGTGGATAGCTGGATTCCTGTGAGCTCGACTAGTAATTGTCAGTTAAGTGTGATTTTCTGTCAACTTTCTTCTTTTTTCACAAAAATAACAAGTGTATAAGTGTTAGGTTTCCTGTAGAGTAAAAATTTTTTTCTATTAAGTAGTTTTTTTCCCTCCCTTCGCTGGTCGTTAGAGAGTGTGTGTTGTGTTTTGGGGCCTGTGTGTGTGAGTAACACTACTTTTTCTTTTAAGTATGGCTGAGGCCCCAAAAGCCATTTTTTTCTAAATGTACCGAGTGTGGCCATAAGCTCTCCCAGGCTGATGGCCATACTCGGTGCGTTCGGTGCCTTGGGGTTGAACACCTCACCTCAGGCTGTACCATTTGTGCAGCGTTCAACCCCAGGGCACTGAAAGAGCGGAGGTCGAAGCTGGTCTTGGCGGGACTTTTACCCCCGGACTCAGCTCCAGCCTCCGCTGCTCCCGTGGCTCCACCACAGGCTGTGGTTGCTGCCATTCCTGCCCCCCTTCCTCCGGCCGGGACAGGGAGGCCAGGAGGGAGAAACAGAGGGAGAAGCACCACAAGCGGCGGGCCGAGACCTCCGCTTCAGCCCCACCAGCTAAGCGGGCTTCTCCCTCCACTGCTTCTAGGTTAGCTCCTCCTCGGTTCCGATCCCCTTGTTTCTCCCCAGGGCCCGAGGAGGAGGAGGCTCGATCTCCATCGAGGTCATCCAGGCGGCATTCCAGGCCTGCCTCGGTGACCTCTTCAATGTCTACCTTCAGTATGTCCGATGCAGACTTGGACCAGATGATGCGAAGGTTCATCCAGGCCCAGCTGCATATGGGAGTGATTGACACCTTTTTTCCATCCTATTGCTCCTTCTCCGACCCGCTATCTGGGTTCGGAGCGTTCGGAGCCGAGCAGCGTTGGAGCCGGGGGTGGGTCGGCGCCGACAGTACTTGGTACTTCGGATCCGACTCTGCCCTCGATCCTGTCAGATCCGACCTCTCAGAGCCGTGGCCCGAGCTTCGGATCCGAGGGATTCAGTGTGCCTTCGGCTCCATCCAGGTCGGAGCGCACTGGTCCTTCGGATCTGATGGTCTCGGCGCCAGTTCCGATCCTTTCATCGGATCCGAGTGGGAGCCGACTCTCGGAGCCCAAAGAGAGTGGGTCCCCCCTCGGCTTTCAATGTTGTGGAGAGGGCTCTGTTGAGAGCATCCGGACCCCCGGCCCTTGTCTTGGCTCCTCCCTGCACTCCCTCTCTGCTGGGCCAGGCTTCCATCACCCGGCCAAAGGGACAGCCTGCTTCAATGTCCCAGATGGTTCCATTGGAACAGGATGTTGCTGGCAAGGCCTCCTCGGACAGCCCCCCCCCCCCCGAGGAAGTGCCCCGCAAGCATAAGTGCAAGAGGAGGCACGTGGACTCCCCTGAGTCCTTAACTGAGGACACGGACTTGGAGGAAGGCGAAGGCTCCCAAGATCACCCCCTGAGGATGTCTCCTTTGGAGACATCATGGAGATGCTGAGGATCAGAGGTGGGTGGTCTGCCCCCAAGTCTTCCTCAGACGAGTCCGTGTTTCTGGAGGCATTCGAAGCAGGCCCGTCTACCTCTTGGGTGTCCCCTCCGGCCGACCCCTTGGTGGACCTTATTACCACCAGGGCGTGGAAGGATACGGACACCGTGGAGCCAATACCAAAACGCCCGGACAGAATACTAAGTCCCCCCTCAGACCGGTCGCACTGGAGCAAGGGCCCCCCCGTAGATGCCATGTTGACGGCGGCAGCCACGAAGAAGGAACTAGCTCAGGAGAGCCCCTCAGTCCATCCACCGAGCAAGGAGTCCCGCTCGATGGACCACTTAGGGAAGCGAGTTTTTAGTTCAGCGACCTTCTGTGTAAGGTCTCTGAACTATATGGCACATGTCGTCAGGATGCAGCAGGACCTTATCAAAGAATACGCTGCCTCCCCCCTTGAGTCCATGTCGGCGGAGGACAAACAATTGTACTCCACCCGAATGGCCACTCTGAGATCAATTTCAAATCCCTCTATGTGGCTACTGTCCCATGCCACCGAGGGAGCCGCTAGGGCTAGCGGAGCAGGCCTAGTCATGAGACGTCAGGCCTGGCTCCGTCATTGTGACTTTGCGGAGCCTTTTAAAGCATCTTTTGCGAACGCCCCTTTTGATGGTTCTGCCCTGTTTGGCAAAACGGTTTGCGAGACACTTGTCCAGAGCGAGAAGGACGGGAAGACGTCTGCCATCAGAGTCCGCTTCTCTGTGCCCCAGCGGTCCTCTTCGAAGAACCAAAAGGGTCAGAAGAAGATGTGGTTCCGGAAATCGCAACATTCCCAACCCGCTCCGGACAACCAGTCCTTCTGTGGCAGAGGAGGACAGGGAGGATGCCGCCCCAGGGGCAGAGGGGCTCCGAGAAACTTTGGGTCCAGAGAACCTTTCTCTGAACAGCCCATGCAGCAGCCCTGAGGGTTGCCCGGCTGCTCCACTCTGGAGGCAGTCGGGGGGGCGTTTCTCGGAGCACCTAGCGGCATGGGAGTCCATCACGACAGACCGCTGGGTACTTCGCATTATATCCAGTGGGTACAAAATACCATTACTTCATGTCACCAAATTCAAGAACCTCCCCGATGTACCACCCGATCAGAGGGAGGCCATATCCGCAGAAATTCAGCAGCTGCTAAGAAAAAGAGCCATCCAGCCCGTCCCCCAAGACCAGCTCGGATTAGGGTTCTACTCCAGGTTCTTTTTGGTGCCAAAAAAAGACTGGGGACTTGAGACCGATTCTTGACCTTTCCCACTTGAACCTGTCGGTAACCAAGGAAAAATTCCGAATGGTCACGCTTCAATCTATTCTCCCCCTTCTAAGGGAGAACGATTGGATGTGCTCTATAGACCTCAAGGATGCGTACTACCACATTCTAATGGACAGACGATCCAGGAGGTTCCTCCGCTTCCGACTGGGAGCCAGTCACTACCAGTTCAGGGTCCTTCCCTTTGGCCTCACCACAGCCCCCAGGGTGTTCACCAAGGTATTAGCAGTGATTGCGGCCTACCTGAGACTCCAGGGAATACAGGTCTTTCCGTACCTGGACGACTGGCTCCTGACCGCCCCAACAAGGCATCTACTTAGCTCAGCCAGAGATTTCTTTCTCCGCCTAGCCCCACAGTTAGGCATCACCATCAATGCCGACAAATCCCTTCTGGCCCCGACACAAGTCATAGAATTCATAGGAGCCAGTATAGACACCAGAGAGCTACGAGCCTTTCTAACGTCCGAGAAACCTCGGAATTTGCAACTCCATGTGCGGGCTATCCTCCAATCAGAGACCCCACTAGCAGAATTGGTCCTGAGGGCACTGGGCTCCATGGCGGCAGCGATTACGCTCCTTCCTTGTGCCCGTCTGAACATGCGGGTACTGCAGTGGACCCTTCGAGTGCAATGGTCCTTTCTGTCCCTTCCTCTCACCCCATTGCTATCAGCAAGGCTTGCAGGAGGGCTCTATTATGGTGGCTCCATGCTTCGGACCTCCAAATGGGCCGTCCCTTCTGCACCTCTCCCCCTCTCACCACTGTGACCACGGACGCCTCCCGCCTCGGGTGGGGGGGCATTATTCAGGCAGGACGGTCCAAGGCACGTGGAACGATGCAGAGACCTCCTTGCATATCAACGTTCTGGAGATGAGAGCGGTGCTGTACTAGTTGCAAGCAGTTCAGAATCTCCTCCCCATAGGAACGATTGCAATTCAGTCGGACAACATGTCGGTTGTCTGGTACATCAACAAA